>NC_079216.1:63494005-63689005 GCF_029633865.1 Lampris incognitus
GGAAGGAAGCCGCCCCGCAGGACCACCGCCGCGAGACACCTTTTCGGAAAGACGCTCGTGACCGACCCCCCCCCCCCCGTTCTCTCGCGCAGGGACGCCGTTACAAACTAACCGTTCACGAGTCCTCCGTTAACTGACGGGGGGGGGGGGGGGCAGGTGCGGGTCCCAGAAGTAGCGTTGATGACAGGTGATGACAGCGGTCATCACGCGAGACAGCGCGGGCTGTGTGAATGGATGACGGAACAAACGTAGAGAGCCGCGTCATAACGGCGCTTTGGTTACTGAGGGCTTTAATTGTTCTTCAAACTGGAAAACCTTATTTGTTTTTATGCTAATAGAGTTTTTTTTTCAATTGTCTAAATCACTTGTTTGGTGATGAATAACTATTTATGTATGTATATATATATATATATATATATATATATGTGTGTGTGTGTGTGTGTATATACATACATACACACATATATGTATATATATATATATTATAATTATACATATTTATATACATATATATATATACACACACACGTATATATATATGTGTGTATTTTATATATATGTGTGTATAAATATGTATATATATGTATGTATATAAATATATATGTATATATAGTATATACACACACACTATATATATACATATATATGTATATACACACATATATATATATATATAAATATTTATATACACACACATATATATATATACATATATATTTAAATATATATGTGTGTATATATATATGTGTGTGTGTGTATAAATATGTATATATATATGTATGAAGGAAATGATGAAGAAGACGGTTGGATTGCTAGAAAGGTTTGTGTGTTTTCAGATGACTGTAGTGTAATGACTGGGACGTGAGAGTGACTCTGGTGTCATTTCAAAAGCTTTCCATGTCTGCGACCAGCCGTCTGAACTTCACTACTATATGTAAACACGGTGTCTGTTTGGGAATAATCTTCTTTTGCGACTTCTTCTCTTTTTTTTCCCTTCTTCTTTTTTTTTTTGTGGACTTAAAATTCAATCTGCCGATCCCAGATTAGGCAGACGAGATTTTTTTTTCTTCCTTTCCTTGTCATTGGTGGGGCTGCACTTTGGTGGACAATAATGCAGCAATTGTTGATGCTTTGTGACCCATAAAATTTAAGGGTGGCTATGCTGGCTTTGGTATGTAATTATGCAAAACACTTTGTATAAAGACTTGCCATCCGATCTAATGATAGAGCTGCAGTCTCGCCTCCAGAGAGGGAAGCAACAGCAGCCTGTATATACTACACTCCTCAACCACAGAGGAAGACTGCATTTATAAGACCAAGGAGACCCTGCAAATAAACAGCTATTATTATCATCATCATCACCATCATTATTACTATCATTATTATTGTTTTCGCCATCATCATCGTCACCATCATTATTACTATCATTGTTTTCACCATCATCATCATCACCATCATTATTATTATCATTATTAGTTTTCACCACCACCACCATCCTCATCATCATTATTATTATCATTATTATTGTTTTCACCACCACCATCATCATCACCACCATCATTATTATTATCATTATTAGTTTTCACCACCACCATCATCATCACCATCATTATTATTATCACAATCCTCTTAATTTGTATTATTATTATAATAATTATCATAATAATTATTATTATAATCATCATCATTTTATTATTATTATATCATTATTATTGTTATTAATATTATTACATCACCATTATTATTATAAAAATCATCACCGTTATTTTATTATTATTATTATCATCACCATCATCATTATTATAATTATAATCATCAATATTATTATTATTATTATCAATATTATTATTGCTTTTCAGTTTGTGTGTGTAAAGGCATGATTTTAACTGTGTAAAATATTTTTGGTATTAACTGGCCAGAGCAGCTGCACCAGACGGCCCATGGCTGACCTAATATATAGGGCTTATTGACACCATCGACCTGTTGACAAATATAGGAAGGGGGAAAAAAAATAATATGAGTCATTCTTTGGTTTAAATGATGATGCACATATGTATGGGAAGATAAATCACATCACGGTACCTACATACGGCACGTGACGAGTCAGAGAATAAGGGAGAGAAACGAGGAAACGGTAAAAAGTGATCGTTACAACGGGTGTGTTCATTGCTCAAAACTTAAAGCTGGTAATTCGTAGGGTATCCGTCGCAGCCGGCAGGCAGGTCTGCGTGCACTACGGGATATTCGGTGTGCATGCACATAATAAACACTTGTGCTGCCTGACAGAGGTGTGAATCTGAGAGCTTTTCTACCAAATGAAGTGCCAGCAGAGAGAGAAATAAAGAGATCTGCAGCTGTCAGGGGTCAGCCAGGCAGAGATTGCTTCTAGAGATCTTTTGAAAAAAATCACACGTTTGAAGGCTTAGTGCTTTGCTGTCTTCGCATTTCAAGCGCAGATCAGTGGAATCACAAAAAAGGGAACACGGGTTGAAGAATTCTGATGTCAGGATGGACATTTTGGAAGACGAGGAGACAAGCCTTCACCTTATCCTCCAGCGGGAGGGAGGGAGGGAGGGAGGGAGGGAGGGAGAAGTTTTTGTTCTTACACTAAAACATGCATCACACAATCAAAGTAACACGGGGTCTCTCATTTTCGCACACGTGTGTGCGTGTCAGTGTGTGTGTGTGTGTGTGTGTGTGTGTGTGTGTCACTGTAGCAAATCTAGAGTACAAAATCTGCTCGCCTCTAATCTGCTGCATTTGACTACAGACACAGACAGTCAAGGGAAACAAACAAATCTGGTCAAACCACAGATCCAAAAAGTAGTTCACAGCTTCTTCTTTTTGCCCCCCCCCCCCCCTACGGATTCTTCAGCTTAACCTTGCACAGGAATGTGCACGGATACTTCTTTTTTTTTTTTTAAATTGAAGTTTTTGCGCCCATGTTCTCGCATATCAAAACAGTCCTGATTAGCAGACGTTATTGAGCCAAGTGCAGCCAAGTCATCCGGTTACCCGGTTTATGTTTGGGAGGTGCCAGTGTGTTGCATCATCAGGGACTGGCCCCGAAAATCAAGACGAGACACGATTTAGTGACAAAACTGGGTGATAATTCACACTTTTACCACAGATCGAGGTTCAGAACTATAAAGGCTGCATGTTTTTCCCTTTCATGCGTTTCTTTCCTTCAGAATAAGAGGAACGCATCTTCTCGTATGCGCCTGAAAATACGCATTTATCCTCCCCGCCCGGCTCACATACATGCATATACAGTAAATCTGCACAGGTTGGTGTTTTTTGGGGTTGCCACAGCCAATCGCAGCTCATTACAGAGGCTGCGGATGGGATTTCGGTCACAAGGCTGGACAACGTTATCCCTCCAGACCTGATACTGGAGATGGTTGTCACCAAACAGGCCCTTTTTTGATAGTTTCACAGGAGGAAGTGTTGTTTTTTTCCCCCTTCTTTATGTCTTTTGCTGAGCTGTTATTTAAGCCCCATAGGGAAGTTTGGGTTAGTGATCACCACTGTTCTTCAACTTGCTTGTGTCCGTAGGGAAGCGATAGTGTCTGTCCACTCGGGATGGTGATGGATCACGAACTAGGTTCCCATGGACTGATGAGCACACTGAGCCACTTGGTGTATTTTCAATCATTAATCTGCTCAGGCTCTTAGTCCACATCAGAAGCTCGGTAAAAACAACCATCATAGCACCGCTGAGTGACAGGACGACAGCTTTAGGATGTGTAAATGTGAAAGGTGTTATATAACGTGTAAAAAGTATAAACTCAGACTTCCACGCGAACCTTTCAGAACTCTCATTGCTTCGCGTGTATGTATTACTGACTTTCTTTTTCTTTTTTTTTGGTTCCCCCTCATGTGCCATGCATTTTATTTCCCCTGCCTCCTTCTAGGGAGACAAAATATGCAAATCCCATCAGATTTATACCGCTCACTGCCTTTCAGCGTTCATGTGCTTCTGCTGCGGTGTATTATTATTTTCAAGGGTTCTCAGCAGGACATAAAAAGGATCATAAGTTATTCTTCCACCTGACAAAAATATTTTATTTTCCTTCTGTTTCAAAGATGGACCCCGGTACTTGCGCTAATGACGTGATTTATTATCATCTGAATGGATGACGAAGAGCTGATTGCTTTAGACAGGGTTTCATGCAATGCTGGATCTGAAACCAAATATAAATTGACAGGGAATGCTTTCTGTGAAGCACATAGTCTTTCATGTGACAGCATCCTGTGCTCATTAAATCAGCCACAAAACAGGTGATATAAACATTTTCATTCAGGCAGCTACAAAGGAACACCACTGGACTTCATTCATCCAAACCTGAATATGTGGATTGCATCCTTTCAGCGTAAAAAATAAATAAATAAAGACTTTCGGTTAACTTTGAAGTTGTTGTTTCTGGGATATTTTTTTTCCCCGTTTTCCCGAGCGTGAACAACAACTTTCTCTCATCGACGGCATATGCTGATCATTCCCAGCTCATCAAATGCAACTGCAATTTCAAAATCTCTCTCTCTTTTTTTTTTAAAAGTTGAAGGTGGCATACTCACCCCCCTCAGGAAGGAGGCAGGCTGCAGGGCCGTGGATCTGATGACTTCAACAGAAAGACCTTTGATAGGCTTGGTGTTAAAGAGCTCTGATCTGGGCCATGACAGGCTAGTCCAATCAGTCTGTTCAACATGCTGGTTTGACTGTCACTTTCAATTTTCACATGACCCCTTGGTCCTAAAATGGGGGATAAGTGGCAGAAAGTGGAACTGAAAGCTCATATTATTGCTCTGACAGCTTCACTCATCTGAAAGTAATGCAAAAAACAGTTCATGTTTATACTGTGACCTCATGCTGAAACAGGGAGCCTACTGTATCTACATGTTTGGTACAGAGGCAAAAGGCTACAGCCATGGATACCTCCTGAGTAACTCCCGTACATAACCCTACGTATGCTGCACCCATAGAGTAACCGTTGAACAGATGTACTTAAAAGACTAGAGATGCAACTTAAAAAAAAACAAAAAACCTGCCTAACTACTCCTTTAACAGTACCTTTGCCAAAATCAGAGTTGGATTAAATGGCACACATGAAAGGGCGTATGCTGGATTCGTTCACATGTACAATAGAAAAAACCACATTGTTTCAATTTAAAGGGCGAGGGACCACCAGATGGATGTTAAACATATGGCTTTTTTTTTGATATATTATGAAAATCCAAAGGAAAATACACAACACATACAGCCTTTCTAGCCGCGCGCGCACAGCTCGTCACATTTTTAGCATCCTTACCCCACGGCTGGTTTATCGGAGCTTTTTATGTTCGTGTAGGTCCATAAAAGAAGAGCGCTATCAGCGGGAATGGATGTGGTCATTATCAGACATGGTGCTAGACAAGAGGGAGGGGTTCATTGTTCATTGTACGGTGCATGCCCAATAAATGAATAAGGTGTGTTCATTGTTCGTTCTCTCTGCATGAAAGCAACAGTCTCCGGTTTTGCCAGTGATGTTATTGTGCCTCGCACACAATATGAAAAAGACATGTGCGACCGTGGACTACCAGGAATTGGAAATAAGATGAAAGCTGGCGGAGAAATGTCATTTGTCGAGCGACTTTGTATAACTAATGACGGTGCTGGGTTTGAAATTATATTTGGACGCTAATTGTGAGGCCATTTGAGCAGACGGTTCGACGAGGGCTTAAATACGGCCGGACATGTGATGGAAACATGTCCCACATACATGGTCAGCTCCATGCTATTTCAGTGCTCGCCGCTTCGACGTTTGTTTGGCTCACCCCGCGTCAGCTGTTACGCTGTGTAACCTGCGGTTAGATTCAACGACCTTTCAATTCATGTCCCCCCCCCCCCTCTTTATTTTAACAATAAAACCAGAGAGCTGAGTGATGGAGCGGTGAGGGTTGTTGTTTTTTTTTTTTTCTTTCTCTCTCTCGGTATAATCCACACTTCTTG
Organism: Lampris incognitus; assembly: GCF_029633865.1. Taxonomy (NCBI): domain Eukaryota; kingdom Metazoa; phylum Chordata; class Actinopteri; order Lampriformes; family Lampridae; genus Lampris; species Lampris incognitus. Next base: position 63,499,992 of record NC_079216.1, read on the forward strand.
TCCCCTGCCTGCCCTTCTAATCCCCTGGCATGTGTTGGTGACATCACATGGCTACTGGCTCCAAGTTCTGGTCCCCCTGCAACTGTCATTAACTCTGTGAACAAATGAAAAATGACTGGGAGACTCACTGGCTCCCACCACTGACCTTGGGTATTATTAGAGTGACCTCTCTTTGGCTTGACCAAAAACCCTTTTTGATATCATTGCTGGAAGTACACTAGGAATGATAGCCTGTCTGCCAGTAGGGGAAAGAGAGCATTACACATAGGGGGGTGGGGTGTGTGTGTGTGTGTGGTGGGGGGGCTGATGCCGGCCTAACCACCAGTGTCGTGTAAACCAATACTTTGCTCCCAGTGCTGGTTCATGAATATTTAATTGCAGAACACAACCTGGAATATCGGCCTCACAAGTTGCCTTGACCCCTCTTTTACCAACAACGCACAATATTTGGGTTTGGCTTCGTGACACGGCCCCGGATAAGGTGTTGCCCCGTAGAAGAGAGGCGGTCGGAAATTACGTCACAGCCGTGCGACGGCGTCTCCACCCGGGGAGAGGGGAGGCCACGTCAGGTGCGGCTGCGGGACGCTTACAACAGTGCAGACGTCAACAAAAGAAAGAGAAAGAAAGAGAAGAAGAAAGAGAAAGAAGTGTACGGAAAAAATATATACACAAAGGAAACAACAACCACTGACAGAAAGAGACGACCCTTCCTCCAGTGGCGGCACGGAATACAGGCCGCTGCGTCATCCCACAGCGACGCGACTCGCCTACCGGAAGGTCCCGCGTTCAACTTCCGTCGGAAAACACCGTGACGCACACTTGGGTTCCAGCTAGCCTGCGGCGTGCGCTACGTATAGCTGACCGCAAAGTTTACGTTAAAAAAAAAAACCCACAATAAATCATCTCGTTAGACAGAACGAACTAGCGACCGAATGAACGATTTAAAATTAAAAAAAGAAAAAAAAAACGAAGAGGAGGAACGAAGAGGAGGAAACGGGGGGCGGTGCGCCGAATTAACTGCGACACCGCGACCGGAAACGCAGTTACGCCTCGGCCTAAAACTGGGAGGGGGGAGGGACGCAAAACGCAGCAGCAGCTATTTAGAGAAGGGAGGAGAAGAGGAGGAGGAGGAGAAGAGGAGGAGGAGGGGGGGGGATAAATAGTTGAGGTGACAGGTATAGACGGCGACTTTCGGACGGGATCACCGTCAGGTGGAGGCGGGCTCTGCGGCGCCAACACAGCCCTTAAGAGCGCAAAGCGGTTCCGGCGGAATCCCGCGCAGCCGCTTAGGAGACGGTAATAGCGTCTGATCTCAGGCCCAATTAGCATACATCCCGTCCGAACGTCCCTGCAGCTAAACCTCGTCCCGGAGTGCAAAGACGGGCCAGGTGGTCTGGCCTCACACACACACACACACTCTCTCTCTCTCTCTGTCATTCATGGATCGATAAGGTACACAAAGGTTTTTTTTTAAATGCACAACAATTTAGTTTCCGCAATTTTAAACAGCTTTGCACGAGCGAGTAGAAGTCAATTAGGCCGCTATTACGGGGCGCCCATTAGCGGTTTGGTTTGGGCGAGTCACCGGCCTGGTGTGCTGCACCGGGTCTGGACTAATACTGGACTGGACGACACGTCTGGCAGAGGAAGAGGAGCAAGGTGTGTGTGTGTGGGGGGGGGGGGGGGACTGGGACGGGAACCCTCTGCGTTAACTTGGTGGATATTGATACAACACAGCAAAGCCCCCCCCCGTCCAATGCCTATAACGCACCTAAGTCGCCTTGTGACAAGTCCCACCTGTAATTCTAATTCCACTTAACACGCGAGTCACCAAGACCTAAGCGAAGAAATATTTCTGCATGTGATGTGTGTTTTAAAAAAATTTTTTTTTTTTAGTTTGGGGAAGAAATACCTTGTTATATTTAAAATCAAATTCCCAAAAACTTTTTGGACACCGACGAGGGACGCATAACGAAAACAGCTGAGGCAAAACATGTTTTTAATATCTCTAATTGCCAGACTCCCAAATAGCGATTTGGAGCTCATTTGCCACGATTTTACACATTTAAATTGGTGTGTGTGTGTGTGTGTGTGTGTGTGTGTGTGTGTGTGTGTGTGTGTGTGTGTTCTGACTCCACTTGCTGTCCCCCACAGTAAAGTAATCCCCCTTGGTCCGACAGTTTCTCCACACGTGTGTATTACAGCCTCTACCTGCTGAACAAGCCATGCAGTTACAACACAACACAACACAAGCACACTTCATTCCCACTCGCGAAGCATATTAACACCGATATTACTTGTTTTATACAGCGCGACTGCCACGACTAAACGCGGCTATAAGCAGGACAATAATATGCAAACCAAGTGGAAGAAAGAAAAAAAAAACTTTCCGAAGAAAGAATAAAAAAATACTAGCAGAATTTAAATTGATTTTTTTTTTAAAAAAAATCGTTTTTCGTGCTGTATCAGTCGAACGGATATGAAACTCCTCCTGTAATTATTTAACGGGGAAGTGAAGGGGAAATTATCACAACAACAAATAATAACAATAATAATAATTTATGACTATTATTATGTCGGAGGAAATTGTCGTTTTGCAGAGCAGTCACAGGGAACGCTGAACCGTCCAGCTCCCTTCCAGTCTCGGCAGTCCGGTTCTGCAGGATCCGTTCTCTTAACCGATTATACTCTCAAGTTTGCGCGTGCGTGCGTGCGTGCGGCTGGCGGACGCGCGACCCCGGCCTGATCCACATCGGATACAAAGTCGCACGTCTGATCACGCAACACGCCGGGCGTCGGTCTGCTCTCATAGCTGCTGACACGCGCACACAAGACCCCGCGACACACACGTGTGTGTGTTTTCTTTTTTGTTGTTGTTGTTTGTTTTTTGTTTGTTGTTGGACGGGACCTGCTTTACTGAACGAAAGACACACAAACAAAACAAAACAAAAAACGAACAAAAAAAACAAAAAACAAAGCAAAACAGAAAACAAAACCCCGACGCTGACGTCGGCGACATCACGATAATGAGGAGGCGGGGCGAGACGCGGGCGCGCGAGTGATGAAGGGCGCGTGGGCTTGACCTCGTCCGGAACCGTCGGATGGGTTGGTCAGTGAGCACCTGGACCAGGGTGGTCCGGATGACAGAACTCGTCTTCATCGGGGCTGTAAGTACAGCACAGCGTACGGGCCGCCGGCCGCCTTGCCCCAAAAGCAGTAAGGGAGCCCACCTCCTCCTCCACCTCCTCCTCCTCCTCCTCTTTTGCGTGGCGGATGGAGGGAGTCGAGAGAGCAACAAAGGACACACTCCTCCGAAACGGGACCCTCCATTAGCACCGCTGGGCAGCATCTGAATCTGGTCACCAAGGAGGAGGAGGAGGAGGAGGAGGAGGAGGGGAGGAGGAGAAAAAAAAAGCCATTTTCTCAACACACAAAATCTTTTTCTCTTAAAAAGCCGCAGTCCCGCCATCACCACCACCCCCTCCAACCGCTGCGACCTCCATCAATAAATGGGGGGGGGGGGGCTAACCTTCATCCACGTCTTCATCACCACCTCTCCGCAGTTCCCTTTGTTTTGCAGGTGTGTCCAATTTCCTTGTGATGACGTCAGGGCGGTTCATAAACAGCAGATTCTCCCGGAAAGGGATTCATGGGAACGCAGATAAGAGCGAACACATGACAGCGTCACTCCTCCCCTCCCCCCCCCCCACAGCACAGGGCGCCGTTTTATTAATTTCTGCTATAAAAGTAGTGCGACCCAAAAGGACCCATAGATGCAGGTTGGTGGGTGGCGTTTCATTATTAATTTCTTGATTAAAGATGAATTTAACAGACACCCAGAGTGGGGACAAAAGTGTTGCTAAGAGACGGGGGGGAGGAGGAGGAGGAGGATGCTGCAGCACAACTTCCATCAGGAGCTGGGCTCTGACCTTATGCAAATTGGGTTCTGCAAAAAAAAAAAAATCGTTTGTGTGCAAGCAAGGAAATATCACTGTGTCACCAACACCAGGCACCAAAACATGTTTTCATATCTGGAGTCGTCTCATAACGGGAAAGGAATGCGAACGCCGCAACAATGTGGCCAATTTGAATTCCAATGTGCCCATTATTATTTCCAAATTGAAATTAGAAGAAGAAGAAGAAGAAGAAAAAAAAAAAGAAGGGACAGAAAATCCAAAATGGACAAGTTCGCTCGATGGTGCACAGCCGAGGCCGGCTGCATTGTGAAAACGCCACAAAGCGAGCCGCGCCGCCCGAACGCCGCGCTGCAGCTGCTGCACTTGTGTTTGCTGTCATCACGTCGCGTGGCTCTTCCTAATATAACGTGGTTGTGGGTCGAGACAGGACCGGGATTGTGTTCACAAACTCGCACGCCGCCCCAGAAAGCGGGAGGATTTTGCTCGAAAACACGTCCAAAAAAAGCCCCTCCGTTGAATTTCATCTCAGAACATCAACGTTGGATCTGACGGCTGAAACCTTTCTAACATATATTTGTGTTGAAATGTGCACACGATACTTAACAAACCCCCCCCCCCAAAAAACAACAAAACACACTTCAAAACACGGCGTTGTGTTCAAGCTGGAAATCTATCTGCAAACTTCTTACGAAGGAGTTTCCTCAATCTGTACGCCATTTCACACAAGCATGATAATGATGGGTGGGGGTGGGGCGTGGTGTGTGTGTGTTGGGGGGGGGGGGACGCTGGCCAGAGGGTCCACCGGGGTTAAAACCTCTGCAGAGGGCTGTATCGGGTTGTGGCAGGTTATCTGAAGTGGACGCTGATAATAGCCTTTTAGACATGCCATGTTTGATCCTTTCAGCACCTAAAAAGGGGAGCTGATCAATACGCTGAGTAGATCAGCGATATGAGGTTACTGTACGAGCCACTCGCAAGCAGCCCGGCAGGATCGGGGCGCCGCTTCATTAGCCGGTCACTTGGACGGGGCGGGGGGGCGGGGGAGGGGGGGGGTCGACCTGCAAAACCCGGGGCGATAACAAAATCAAATGTTTGGCCAATTGATTTTGTATTTTTTTTTTTTTTTTTGGAGGGCGGTGTGTGTGTGTGTGTGTGTGTGTGTGTGTGTGTGTGTGTGTGGTGGATTGAGACGTGGAATCCAAACGACGTATTATGCAAAACCCGGAGCGTAAACGCGCGTGTGTCATGATCACAGCAAACACTTGCCAGGCCAACGCGCGGGCGTAATATCCGCCGCCTCAAAGGACGCACGCATGAAACGGCCGTTTCAGTCAAAGCTAAGTGAAATGTGTATCCCGTTCCTATGGTCCTCACAATGTGCACTGAGTCAAGAAGGGGGCGGGAGGGGGGGAGGGAGGGAGGGAGGGAGAGAGAGGGAGAGAGAGAGAAATACACCACCGTGTTCAAAGGCAACCTTGTCAATAGTACTCACAGTGGGCAAGGGGAGTGTAATAGCACTTTGCTGATTCTACATTGATATCATATAATCCAGTGCGCCCTGCTTCACTATCATATTTATCTAACCTGCTGGGGGACAGGGTAAGGGGGACGGTGTCCCCGCTGCTAGGAGCAGACACATTACACATCGCCTCGTGTATCCTTATTGATTACTCCCAACCCGCAGACCAGGCAGCGTAATTTAACTCAGCGGGCACTAAAGTTAATACTGGAATTCAAACATTTCATCTACACTTCAAGAGACAAAAACAATTGACACTTTAAAAATGTGCAGGGGCCTCGCTCTAAATGGGATCTGAAGGGAAGGGATCTCCATTTTCTGGTCAACATCCCCCCCACCTCCCCCCCCTTCCCCCCACTTCAGCCTCTTTGTGCGGTTACCCGTATTGTACGTATCTGTATGGATTAAGGGCGTCTCGGGAAGCACTGGCCCGGGCTATGTAAGAATATCCCCATATTCTTACATAGCCCGGGCCAATGGGAGAAAGCTGCAAGACGGGTTTCTCCTCAACCAGTTGGATTTTATGATTTATTTTCCAGGGATATGGATCGAAAGGGCCGGGGCCAAATTTTGACAATGCAAAAAAAAAAAAAAGAAGAAAAGACTTCCAACTTGTTCTGCATGGCAAGCTGCAAGAAGTCCCCTCTACAGCTGGAGCTATGCTTTGCTCAAAGGCATTGGGGTAGCAGCAACAGCCGGAAATATGTGCTATAATAAATGGCTCTATGCGTGGAGTCTGTATATTAAGAGATCGCCGGTCTCCTCCGACCGTGTGATGACCACAATCCAAAACACATGAGATGAACCGGGAGAAAAGCAAATCTGCAAAGGCCTCCAAAGAGAACACAAGGCGGGGCGGGGGAGGGAGGGAGGGGAGGGGGGGGGTCCCAACAGAGAACAATCCAAGGATTCTTGTCTAACTTTCACTCGTCGACAAGCTGGTAGGGCAGGACGAGAAGAACAGAGAGCCCTGAGGGAGAAGAAGAAGGGCCCTATAGAGAGAGAGAGGGGTTGCCTCACTCTGCCGGTGTCACCGTGAGACAGAACATAACCTTTAAAAGACCTCCGGGGGGGGGGGGGAGATAAATCTGGCTATGTTTGACTTCTGGGAAGTTTGTTTACTTCTTCGTGTTTCCGGTGAGATTAATTTATGCCGGCTCTCCAGTCGGGAAACAAGCCCGCTGCAACAAGAAAAAAAAAAAAAAGGCACTAATTGGGGGGCGTTAAAACAAAATCCAAGTAGCGCTTGTGAGGAGACAGCCTGGGCTTCCTGTGCACTCTGGGGGAGCGAGAAGACGGTGCGGACCTGGGAGAGGTTTGCACCAGGAAGCTGCACAGGACGCGCCTTATTGTTTGCCAATGGTGCCAATCAATTAACGGTCTGCATCTCAAGGTGCCATGTGACTGATGGAGACGGATTTAGTTTGGACAGTCTGGTGCACATGTGCAGACTGTATCAGGAAGTCCCCATCACAGGTATGTTCTGGTGACTGACAGGACCGATGTTGGAGATGCATAACGGACCAAGCACCAAGTCTTTCACGTGGAGCACAAGTCAGCCTCTCGTATTGTCTCGTCTCAACGAGTGTCAGTACTTGGGTAACGACTTTGACTAAAAGTAAACAATATTAATTGGACTTGGTATATATACCAAGTCCAGCTGCACTTGATTCAACTCCTTTGGATAACCAGGACCTGGATGGATGAGAACATTCACAGACAAATATTAATTAATGCCGTCATAATTTCTATATTTCCATAAATAAGAGGATCCTCTTAAGGCTTCTATGTTTAATCCCATGGTGAACCTTCACCGAATGGCTTCAGAGAAAAAAAAACACAGATTTCCACGTGCATTATTTTAAACGTCACGCTTTCCTCCGCGAACCTTTTCTTATTGAACAAATGAACGCTGGGAAACTACTGAAAAATAAACCCCGTCCCACACAACAACCAAGGACAAGTGGTGGATAACGTGTTTTAGCAGTAAGGCCACCTCATGATGATGTGTCAGTGTGGAAATGCTTCTTTTTCCCCCGGCAAATGTCTTGCTCTCAGTATTGGGGGCGCATCAGAGACAAGAAACGAAGCCTTTCAACAGCCACGGCAGGCGTGGCCGCTAACACTGCATCCTGTTCTCACTGCCTTCAGCCTTTGAAATAAACCCACATTAACAGGTAAATGCAAAAATAAATAAAAAATCAAATTTTGACTATTGATCATGTCTGTTGTACTGAAACTCTAATTGCCCCCCCCCCCCATTCAGTTTGGCTGTGCAAAACGTTGCCAAACGTCTCCTGCCGAGGCCCCTGCACGCTGAGCACGCTTATTCGGGAAGTTACCGCATCTGTATGTTTGAAATGGGTGATTTCTGAAGACCAAACTGCCATACGTTTTCAAAGCTAAAACGAGCATCAGCGGGGATTAATATGCATTAATTAAATTGACTCTGTTTCCTTTAATGAGAGGGAACGGATTTGATGTTAATGCCGTTGATCTCGTGGCGGCTTCAGTCCACCTAATTAGCTGGTGTTTCTGCAACGCACTCAAATAATTAATAAAGTGCGATTTCGTTTCTAGTGTTACCGCCACCGACTTGTTCAGGTGATTAAATCGCAGCACCGAGTCACCTTTTTCCACGCAGGATGAAAAACCAACAAGGGGAGAGCAGCGTGGAAACATGTCCCTGTTTTGGTGCTGGACTTTAAACCCATGTTTTCTCCACTCTTGGTGGAGGAGGTGTAAAGCGCTGGGGTTGAGGCTCAGTGAGAAATGCTTCGTCTGTGTGCGCCGTGTAGACCGGGGGGGGGGTATCTGTGGGGGTGGGGGGGGGGGAGACCAGGGCCCAGACTCCAGAGATCCATCCATCTCAATCTGACGCTACAGCTGACACCTTACAAAGAGGTACAATTAATAAGGGCATTATCCAGCAGTAGGCAACAATAGAGTCCTAACACAGGGACACCAACCTCGGGAGGCCCGGAGAGGAAAAGGGGGGAAAATAGAGAAAAAGGAAAAAAAAAAAAAAAGAAACAGTGTGAGTGAATGTTCATGGGTGGGGGCAGGGCAAGTCAAAGTGCTCGAAATGGCTTCATTAGAGATAATGTTTGCAGCACAGGATGCCGTTTTTTTTAATTTTATTTTTTTAGAGACGCTTATTTCACTACGTGATAGATGCTTCCCAGCTATCTGCTTGAGTTTCTGCAGCCCGAAAGCCAGAATCTAAAATCTGTCCTGATTTGCAATATCCTCAATATAATATGCATGATTGCAATAATTCAATACTGCAGGCTTGTACTGGGCGCCACAGATCAGGTGAGAACAAATTCAAGTATGGATCAGGTGACGCTCTGAGATCACCGAGTCAAGTCAGGTTTATTCGTATCAAAGCATGAAAATCAAAACAGCCAAAGACAGAATACTAATCGCTCTTCGTCAGATAGTTGCCGTGCTTTCTGCGTTTGAGTCGGACGCCTTAGCGAGAGGAATTCTGTGATATCAGATAGAATCAATGACGGTGTCTTGTTAGTGCTGGTTGGATGCAGCTCTGTGATTCACATGGGAGAGGGCGGAGACGCCGCTGCATTGACATTTACAGCAATCCTGGAGTTGTTTTTGGTCACTGGACTGGGGACAAATGTTGAACCCTCGGGTCAGAGGTTAAGGCTAAATTTCTTCCTCCCGCAGAGGCCGCTCTGTTGGAAAAGACAAACAGCGGGCTGTTAAGGTGTCACGTGCTCCTGCTGTAGCTGAAATCATGACAATTATTATATGAGCAAGTTGATGGAATATGGGACGGAGCGAGTTTTGCAGAGAATTAATGGATGCACTGAATAACACACACCCACCCACACACACACACACACACACAAAGAAATATAAATGCTGAACTGAACTGACAAGTGAAACAATAGTTTGGGCGTATATTCTTAAAGACAATGTGAAACGGCATGCAGAGTGCATTTTGGGTCTGTGACTTGACTGGTTTTCGAGTAGAACAGGTTATGAGGGCAGAACTCTGGGCGGGACAAAAGCGATGTGATTCGATCCTTCAGGATTTGATTGGATCGGGACATTTTGCACCTTACAGATTTTTTTTTTCTTTCAAAGCTATGGGAAGGAGGGAGGGAAAACATTTTGTGATATTATTGGCCGGCACGCTGCTCGCCCGCCCGCTCCGACTTGGTGACGTAATCACAGAAACCTGGCTGTTGTAGAGGAAGTTAAGGTGATTAGATTTCGATGTTATAATAGTAAAATTGATTTTTTTTTAGGGGGGGGGCCATGAATTGTTGAATGGGTTCATAGCATGGCGGTTGGAAATGATCTAACAAGGTAGAAAAACAAGTCAATTTTCATTTCACATTGTCTTTAAATAATGACCTCTTATCGCTCCTCACACTTTGCACTTTTCATATAGAGTTGAGAGTCCTCAGTGATCTTTCACATTTTCCCGCTCAGTCCCATGGGGAGGGGATGAGCTTGGCTATGGATTAACGTTGTGATCAATAACCAGATAGAAGTCGGCTTCTCTAAGCTGAGGAAAATTAATTTGAGAGGCAGTCAAACTCATATCGACCTGAAGCCGTGGGCTGCTTTCATTGCAGGTAGTTGATGTAATCCACCAGTATTGAGATGAGCTGCTAATCTCCCATTTAAAATACGACCTCCATCTATCACAATATTAGTTAAGATTGGGGTATTCATTTGTTGTCCACATAACCATGACTCCAGGGGTTCTTTGTTAGCGGAAAGGTGGGATGAGCTACCTCTCTCTGCTTCTGAGAGTAATCTGTATGGAAAAGATGACAAGTATAATCGTGAGATTCATTTTTAATGAATCGAACGACCACTGTTGTCTTATCTGACCTCGCTGGCAGCCATTAACCCTCTTAAACCCTCTAACTCACTGAACTTGCATCCCAGCTAAACCAGTTAGCATTAGCTAGGACACTCAGATGGGAATATCCTTGGTCGCCCCTTATTTCTTTATTTTTTTCTATCCCACCAGCAGTTAAACTGAAGCGTCTTATTTTACAAACTTTATGGTTTTTGCAGTCCACAAAAAAGAAAATCAGATCAGAGGTTGACTCTCGTTTCTTTGGTGGAACAGATCGACGACGCCCAGCTGTAAGACCATGAAACTGAATGTTAACGCAAGGTGCCGCTGCAAAAGAAGCACGTCGGTGCAGCGCAGGGCCCCCGCTGAACACGTGACAACAAGACGGACGGACAACCCAGTCAAGACTTTTTAATAAATCTAACCAAAGGTTTCAGCTAACAATGTGTCTCAGCATGTTTGAGGTCTACAAACATGACATTTTTTGTGGACAAGCATGTATTAAACTGAAAATGGAAAATAAATGATGCAATGAAAACTGATATTACATTTGAAAATGCCTTTAAATGTACGCAGGGGGATGGATTTTTGGCGAGGAAATAAAAAATACATGGCAGAAAGGAAGAGATGTTAGCGATGTCGTTGGCAAGCACCGGGGTTCTCGTGTTAGTGCTGTTAGCCTGGTGTGCTAACGGACTTGCGGGTTTGCAACAGGAAGAAGAGGTCAAAAGCTATTTAAGATGCCCACAATAGTATGGAAGAGGTAAGTTAAAAGTCAGTTAGGAGAGGAAGTGTTACAACAGCTGGATTTTCTTTTTTTCTCAGCTCCTGTCATCTTTTAGGTAACGGAATTCACCGCAACTGCTGGCAATGCTTGAGATAGTCCGGAATCGGTAAAACGGGGAGGGAAAAAACAAACAAACGACTTCATTTCCCCGCTCTCATTTACTTCTCTTGGACCAGCAGAGAATCGCCCACGACTGAAGGGTCAGTAACAAAACCGGTGTCCAGTATTGAGCTGAAAGACGTTCTTTTCAAACTAACACCCATTCTCTCCTTTCAGTCCATTATTTACAAAGACGCCGTGGCATCAGAATCCAATTTTCCATTTCTAATCGTTCAATCAAGGCTTTATTGTACAATAACAGTTGTGATGTGTCAGGGCCACGAAGAGCCAAAATGTCACATGAACGCAAGTCATTCCAGTGCAGAGAAAATGGTCTTTTATGCGGGCTTAAATCAGAGCGACTACAAACCAGGTTAATTGGTGATCAACAGAGTCTGACTTTAATGAGGCCCTGTTGCCCATGGCTAAGCTCAGCTCAGTGTATGGGACTTTCTCCGCACTGTTCCGCTGTCTTTGATCTTGTTTGCATTTACACTGCTGGGATTGTCATTGTTGGTTTTAATTACTTCCCCACCAAAAGATGCAGATGAAAGATAGGTTTCTGTAATTAATACAATTTCCATAAATTTGAATCACTAACCAGTCTCATTAGTTAGTGCCTTTTGTCTTGACTAAAAGTCTCCTGTTACCTTTTTTTTTTTTAATCCAACTCCCAACTACACAGAATAGTATTACTCCGGGCAAGAAATTACTCGATTTGAGGCATATTTTTGGTAATCAAGTTCACTGTAGGTAATTAGATGCAACACAGACAGTAGGACTATAGTCCCTTGATTGGGGTCAGCCTGCAGAAAATGCCAATTGTAAAATCAAGCCATTATGAAGCTGTTATTATTTCAAAAAGTCATTCCAGGGAAATCCTTTGTAGCAGTAGGCATGTAGTTTTTATTCAAGCTGCTCAAATATAATAATCAGATAGTTGATAAGGGTCATCTTTGACCATGTGACAGGAGGGAAAAGGACTATGGACCACATCTCTGGGTCCCAGAATTGATGCTTTGGGATGGTGCTGGCATTTAATGTGTTGGATGGGAGTCAGACTGGCAATAGCACAATGGTGGCTTATTCACAGAATAGCTAGAAAGCGCAATTATACACAGAGGCAGTAAATAAAGTGAGAAAACGCCTTCTGTCTGGCCACCGACACACAACGTGTTCGGGTCGAAAGACAAAAAATAGATTGACGAATAAATAAAAACGCGCCTATATGCTGAATTAACATATCCTTTTCAAATGCAAAACGTCAAAACACTTTAACGATATCAAATGGGGGCAAAAAAAAAAGAAAAAAAGAAAAAGAGCCTTATCTTTCCGCAAGAACCAAACTGCCTCAAACATCATTGAACACGCCTCCGACAGAAGTCCGTAAGATGTGATTGCGGACGTCATTTCGAATTCCTCAGTGTTATATTTTTCAAAGAATACCCCTCAGCTGTTGCTAGAACAGAAAGAAAAATAATAATACTAAAAATAAAAAAAAAGCACGCCATTCCGGATTGAATTATTCAGCCGTATTAATAATTCATGACGTTACACCACAAAAGTTACTATTTGAAACAGTTATTGTATAATAAAGCATTATTCCATCAACAGTGTAATTTATTCTGTTTATCTACAGAGCAGAAATGGGGCTATTCTCAATTATTGTGGACCAGGCCTGTTAGAGTGGAACAAGTCTTTGTTGCTTTGTGGCGGAGCTCTATAATCTTCCAGAGAACAGGCTATCATTACCAGGGAGTGTGCTAATAGACTGACATGGATGCTATGGGAGCAATTGATTCTGCACATCAATCAGCGGGGAAACTCGTCTTAACGATTGGGGAGAAGTGGCTTGTTTGTCCTCCACATAATGACAAATGCTAACAGGGGAACACTACAGTATACCTGCAGCCGAACGAGGGGGCCGCTACCCATCACCAAGAAACGGACTCGTTCCCCTACGCTAGCCTCTCCTCTCCAACGTATCCAGACGGCGTTTAATACATCCAGCTCTGTGTGGATGCTGAAACTGACCGGCAAACCCGAGAAAGGTCACCTCGCCTCGCGGACGCCGCTTTGCCGTAGGAGGAGGCAACACTCGAAGCGGGTTTTCCGTTATAGCAGTCACACCCCCCCCTCGATCTAAACGCAATCAGAATCATTTGGACACGATAACAGTGAAATTAGTTCAGTTGCCACGCCGCTGGAGGAGCCAACGCGCCGCCGTCCTCTGGTTGGACAGACATTTTAATTTGACCGCGTCCAGCGACGCCAAAGGCCAACGTACATTTTGATTGCGGTTTTCGATTTTGACACCGCGTGTTGTTTCAACGCTCTTAATTGCGCGAGAAGACACAGATAAGACGCGGTCACTGATGATTAAGCTGATTAAACTCGCACGCAGGCGACATACTTTTTCATCCAGGTAAAGGAAAACAAACCACACGCCACCTTTTCGCACCAGGTTTGATATCCGCAAGCGTGAGGCGAAGTATGGCGGGTGTCAATTTCTTCCCTGAGCTGTGATGAGTATCAAATGCCTCCACACACACACACACACACAGAGAAATAAATATATAGTAGCAAGCCTTTCTCACACCCCCCTTTTCTTCCACCGTCTCCATCCATGGACGTCTCCGGTGCTCCATACAAACCGTGCCAACAGGGTACACCATCTCCCCGTGTGAGACGGATGGGTCCCGGCTGATTAAGAAGGGCAGGGGAGAGACTTTGGCGGGCCAGCGGGAGAGGTCAAGGACAGACCAGGGAGTTTCACTCCCCTACCACATCATTTTTGTATGACAGCACCACCCCGAGGTTGGAGTTCACCCAGACTTTTCATGAACGGAGCGCTTAACGTCAAACACAAGATTAAACCGGGGGTGTCGCATCTTGGCAGGACCAAATGAAAATATCAACTGCTAAGCCCCCCTCTGCAAAGCCAGGGGACCGGTATCTAATATTAGAGAGTTAGCGAAGATGGCTCGCTGCTTCCCACCTGCTCAGCGGCGGTCAAAAGGCCACGCTGGCTTTGGACTCCTTTATTGGTGAATATATATATATAGATATAGATCACAGCAGAGGCCTGCAGAAACGGCCTCCGCAAGGAAGTGGAGCGGAAACACCCTCCGGCATGTCTGCAACCGAAGACGTCGCCACAGCGCCGGCCGGAGCGCCGGTTAACATTTAGATTCACCGGCCATCTAAAGTCGAGGTTTTCCGAGGCAGCTCATTAGCGTTGCCGCTCGTTATTTGGAAAATTAATGAGAAAATGATTCGATAAACTTCGATTTGACGACGTGCTTCCAAGTGGATGTACGCAAGATAACGAAAACCACGGAGAAAGACGAAAAATTAAGTGCGTGTATGAATTTCTAACAAACGGCAAAACCCTCCAAATGACAAAAAAAACAAAAAACAAGAATATCTAAAAATACGAGTGTTTTATAGAAATTATGATAATTCGGACCACCGGCATATAATGAAGACATCATCTGCATTAAACTGTGCAAGGTCAGTACAGTGAAAGAGGCCCATCCTTTTGGCACCCTAAAAGTGCATTTTATTATATCATGCTAGCTAGCATAGCATGCTAGCAGGTCTCCCAGAGCCTTTCATCCAGCTGGTGCAGACTCCAGGGAACAGGTGGAGGGGAGAAGGCGCCTCTGTAAAACGACTTGCTTCTTCCACTGAAGTGCATGGCCGCAGAGGCCGGCGCTTCAGCCCAAAGAGGGAGTCGGAGGAGGGCATGAGAGAGGCTCAGCTGCCTCCCTTCACTTCTTCACCCGCATGCATCAGCTACAGACAGCCGCCACAAAAAAAAAACACCTGTCAGACCACACCGAGTCCAGAAATGCTCTGCCATTTCACACGTCTGAACCGACCTGTACGACTTAAAGACGCCGCCCAGGTTATCAGTACAGTGAAAGCCGGTTTGGCAGTGATGGAAATCCCCAACCTGAAACTAAAACAAGTGGGTTCATGACCTTGCTCCAACGAACCCGCCGTGAATGAGACGGACCCGTTCAGAAGAGCCACAGCACACTCGCGCCACTGTCGCCTCTTCATTAGCCAACTTCACTGTCAATAATCTCAGTCATCCTTGAATTTTGTTTTTTCCCTTTTCGTCTCGCTCTCACGCAGCATCTTATTACGATATATGACCGGCTTACAATGGCATCTTGTACCGAGATATTTTCACAAAAATTATTTCTGTAAACGCTGTACAGAAAATAAACTGGAGTCTTCTGCAGTTATTAAAGGCTACGCATTTTACGGCGAGGAGCGTAAACTCAACATTCAAACAAAAACATTTTTTTGTTCATCCAAAAATGTGGGAAAACTGGGCAAGTACATAGCACACACACACACACACACACATATATATATATATATATATATATATATATATATATATATATTTATTTATTTATTTATTGGCCGGATGAACAGTCCTGTTTATAATCAGAAACTCCAGGAAGACATGAAGTTGATCTGGAAGGCTTTCCTATAATCCCTGTCCTGGAAGTGGTCTTTACTGGAAGGCTAGTTTGTGATGGGCTCGCCCAGTAGCACGGCGTTGCATGGGATACAGCATTCAGCTTAAGCCAACTTATCAACTACATTCAAAGCACATCCATTGAGCTATGCGGGGGAGACTTTCTGCAGATCTATTAAAATGCTCTTATCTGTATTTAGCATATGCTGTGTATGTCAGTACTGGCAGCTTTAGACGGCTTTACACTCCAAACACCTCGAGCTATTCTAGGCTGAAACTACTGATAACATTCTGAAACTTCTGCAGACAAGCCGGTTTTACAAATAGATAAGTTCATTCAACTCACTCTTATATCATCTTATTTACTTATTGTCATTTTGGGGCGTGCACGGTGCATGCTTTTAAATCGCTTTTCCCTTTTTTTCCCCCCCTTATTTTTGATTATCTTTCAGAAATAATTTGTTTTTCACCTGTATATATATATATAGAGATGTATATATATATATAGATGTATATATAGATATATATATATAGATATATTGCTATTTATATATAGCTAGATAGATAGATATATTGATATATATATATATATATATATATATATATATAGCTAGATAGATAGATAGTGCTTTTTTTCAGAAACCATCAATGGTGTAGAAAAAAGTGCTCAACAAATGAGGACTAGAATATTAAAGAATATTAATTAAATATTTCCTTTAATGAGTTGAAACTATACTAAAAGCCACATTTTTTTGAAACATTTCGTTAAACAATTTTAGTTTATATTTCACGACCAACTTGCTCTTCCATAGCAAAAAGAAAAAAGGAAAAAAATCCCTGGCAAAACATGAAATTGCTGATTTTGGTCAACAGGGGCGGTTTGAAGTCGCCGGCGAATAATCCGGGAAGGATCCACGAGTAAGGTTATCTGTGCGTTTGGGTGGCGGGGGTCCTCCAGAGAGAGATGAAACCCAGCTGAAGTGGAGGGGACCGACACGTTACGCAGCTGCCCTTTGTGTTTTCACATCCGCTCCACTGTGAACGCCCCGCACTTACCCACATGGGTCATCAGCGCGGCTTTACGTTGCTTTACACCCGACGGACGCAAAATCAAACCGAAATAAAACATTTACCCGCACCACACTGGGGGTTTGGTCAAGAAAATGTTGTCCCCCTTCATCTTTTCCCCGCCTTGCCTCCCTCCATCCACTCGTACGTCCCCCCAAATGCTCAGCAATACGGACGCTGTGTTTTGTGGACCTGCTCCCACCCCCCCCCCCAAATAAACTGATTTATTGGAGTGAAATATGTTAATTATTTCCTTTTTGCGTCCTTAATTTTTCCGGATAACCTTTATCTAACTCTTTTGTCGCTGACGAGGCTAACAGAGGCTTGGCCTTTGAAGCGAGCGAGCGAGAGCGCCGTTATGCGGTGGCAAGAACGGAGACTCCAAACGCAGCAGCATCCTCTCATACCTGTTGAGAACCCTTTCATCCTCAATGGGCTCATTAGCTACATTGTTAATTGAGTGCTATTCAGGGCAGCATCAAAGGAAATAATAATTGTTTACTTACTCACTAACTTGCTTAATTGCTTACTTTACTCCTAAAAAAAAGAAAAAAGAAATAAATAAAAATAAACCAAACGAGGACCGATGCCGCTTTCTTGGCGGGTATACATTCAAAAAAAAAGGGGGGGGGGCTTCCATCCCCGGCTCCACCCTTCACCATAACAAATGAACTGAAGGCCAAAGCGACATCCTCCCCGCTGGACACGTGACGCGGCTGCGTGTCTTTTGCTGCTGGTTGATCTGTGGGGACACGAGGAGGGACTGGCCAGCTGCAGGAGATTTGTTGGGGGGGGGGGGAAACCTTGTCAGAAAAATTTTGGGGGGGGGGGGGGAGAACAAGTCTCCGTCAGTGATTGATAATCATGCAAATCATGCAGCTACACTTTTTCCATACTTTGGCTGAGTATGTTTACTGGGTCATGAAATTTAACATGTAAAGTCCAATCTATCATACAGGGCAACATGTGATGAGGTTTATAAATATGTAAAAAGAGAGTGTGCAAAACATGCAGTGGAATGACATTATTATTATTATTATTACTATTATCACTATTAGTTATTATTATCATTATTATTGTTGTTGTTGTTATTATTATTATTACTAATACCATTATCATTATTATTAACATCGAACGGCAATAACAATGTATATGTGTGTTTAAATGTTTGACATCCTTTACCCGGTGGGTTTTTTTCCTCTCACATGATGCCATATTAGTGGGTAATGGGATCCGAAAATGGAAGCTAACTCAGTGGAATTAAATTTATCAGCATGAGCTCAGAGGTAATAAGCTGTCAGTTATAAAATGAAGATTTGTATTTAGATATATGATAGGAAGAATAATGAATAGGCAAAATAAATGAAGCTGCTTTACAACTAAATTACTTATTTGGAGCCAACAGAGCACGAGGAGAATCACGATGATGACAACGATGATTGCAGATAATATTTCCCTTATGGAGGTGAGGATGGAAAATATGAAACAATTATGTAACGCAGACCGACAAAGAGTTAACAGGAAGGAATATTTGCAGGTTTTTTTTTCCCCCGCCAGGCTTATGATGAAGGAAATGTGATTAGGTTGGAGGCGGTGTCATTGTGATCAAACCCAGGCTGTGTAAACAGCCATGCGGGATTTAAGGCGTGTATGCTTATGTTGGCTTGAGAAATAATCTCACTGCACCTTTACCATCCTAATCATTTCTAAATATTAACATCATGAGTCGGTCCATATTTCATCAATGTAATATCGTCCTGATTTTTGCACAGCTCGAAAGGTAAAATGATCAAACTGTGTTTCGTAAACACACGCCCATATATTTTGCTTAAATATCAGCGTCTTGCTTTGAAAATGCATCAAAAAAGTTGAGCAAAGCTGCTGGATGTCTGCTTCATAAGGAAAATCTCTTTCTCTCTCTCTCTCTCTCTCTCTCTCTCTCTCTCTCTCTCTCTCTGTTTAAATGAATGGACGCTTTCACTTTACACCCTGGATGAGTGGTAGGGGAGCCGGACTTCACTTGATCCAGTCGCTCTGCACGATGAGGGTTTCCACAAAAGACACGGCGGTCGAGACATTTCAGAGGGAACGGGCGGTAATTGTGCCAGAGATCACATAAGAAATGAAGCGCAGAAAATTCCAGGAAATGAAAAAGAAGAAGAAGAAGAAGAAAAAAAAAAGTGACCCTGTGTGACGACGACTTCCTTGCTTCTTCTCACATCAAGTCACTTGAAAAAACTAATTTTGTAATTTGGGTCATTTTGTTATTTTATGGGCTGCAAACTTAAAAGCGGCTTGGAGGCTTTGAATTGTTGTTGTACTTGCTAAATTGGATAAGTGTTTTCACCGTTTCACTCCTTTTTCCTCCCCACATCTGCACAAAGCATGTGTTAGAGAGTTGGGTTTTTTTTTTAATGCAAAATCTTGTGAGCAGCATAAGTGCACAATTGACATTAGTGGAAAGCTAGTGTAGATTTATATGTATATATATATATATATATATATATATATATATATATATATATATATATATATATAGTGCCTATTGAAAGAGATGCTAGATATGGTCTTTAGTGTGACCAGCTTGGTGTAAACAAGCAGAGAAAAGTGTATTAAAAAATGCCAAGTCTACGGAGCTCATGTCTGACGCCTGTCAAACCATTAAACCGGAGAGGTGGCTCTTATCGACTGCATGGGATCAGCAATAGTGGTGGCACATCGCCGAGATGAGGTGTGTCTTCCACGGGGGCACTCCGAGGGCCTTTGGTGAATTTATAGAGTAAGATAAAATCTGCTTCATATTTCTTCGCAAAATCGCCTGATGAAAGCGGCCTCGGAGAGAATTACATGGCAAGAGTTTTGTCACTAGCGCCATGGGCCTTTATAGCTCGGGAATTGAAAAGGTAATGAGAAAAGCCATGCTGCAGGTTGGCTGTGTTTAATAAGTCATCATGCCGCTATCTATTGTTGCTCGCGGAGACCCCACCGAGATTGTATTTGCGCCACACTTAATGCCGCGCGGCTACACGGCATCTGAATGGATATAATATAGCCGGCACATGTGAGCAAACGACCAGCTTAGTGCAGACAACATTACACAGGAATCTGTGATAACAGTTAACAAAGAACAAAGTCTAAAAAATGAGACTGTTCTCCGGTTGCCTCTCTTCTTGAAGAATATGCGATTGCAATTAAGATAGATGGCTTAAGAGAGAGAGAGAGAGAGAAATTAGCCAATTCCAGGACGGAGTAATTACGTGCACAACTTTCAAGTAAAATTCTCTCCTCCTGCACAACACACCCTCACTAATGCATGCATGCGTGTGTGTGTGTGCACACATGCAGCAGTCGACAGCAAGATAAAGAGCGACGTAAACGCTCCTGTCCTCAGGATACGAAGCGTGATACTTGGCAGACACATTTTGACGCTTCTTAAATTGGCTCATCTTATAACTCATCAAACAAACTACCGCCATTCCAGTGATCTCTTTATTCTCCTCCCCGGCGCCGCCGCCTGCGAGCAAACCCGGCACACAGAGCGAAGCCGCAGCTTGAGGGAGAGCGAATTTAAACGTGTGCTGATGATGAATGGCCGAAATGATTCTCAAGCAAGAAGTAAAGCTTTGTAAAGACACTTGACGCAGACTTGATGAAAGTGGTTAAACCAGTATGCAGGTACAGTACGACACGTATAGGGTCCCCCGCTCAGCCTAGTTTTGACAGCAGAATCCAGGAAAATCTTTTTTTTTTTTTTTTTTTTTTGCTCAAGTCGTTGCCTCTAAAGAATGCATGAAAAACAAAACAAGCGCCTCAATTCAACATTCGAACCTGGCACCAACAGAGGTTTCGTTGCCCAATCGCCGAACTCCATCGACTTTAAAAAGCGGATCGGTTTTAACAGACAGCCCTGTCACATGCTCTGATCCACCTCTCTCAGTCAAAGGGATTTTTGGAGCGTGTGGCGTTTTTAACATGGAAATTGGCTTTGAACCCCATCTGCACAGGTCGGCACATCTTTGGGCAAAGCACCGCAACTGCTGACAGGGAAAATGAACCATCAATTCCTTATAATGTGGCCTGATTATCATCCTACTTACCCCCCGCGAGTTCAAACTTGGGGAATTTCAAAACCCTGTGAAATCATGTACACTCGCAAAGAGGGAAAGCCTCATGTCAATACTTCAGGTGGAAGTCGATATCAAAACCATAAGGAAAACCAATTTCAAGGGAAAATAAACCTACTGAGCAAACCGGGATGAACAAACAAACATCTTCTAGTTGTTACTCGCACACTTCAATGCATCATACACAGGCCACCGTGTTGCACACCATCGCTTGAATGCGCAAATTCGAAGTTGTGAGTCCCTGTCAGATAACTGCACACGGAAAACCCGTTTTAAGACAGTGGAAGTGTCAAAATATTAATGCGCCCCAAAAACAGGTAACATACTATGAGCTGGTTTTGGGGTAACCTCGTGGCTAAAATATATGGGCATCACATTCGAATATCAAGCAATAAATTCTGGCACCATGTAATATTTTTAAAAAATGGCTCCTACCTGTGTAGACCTGTTGCTTTCACCAACGTGTCAAACAAACAAACAAACAAACAAACGAAAAAGAACAAAAAAACCCCACAACAAATAAATAAAAAATAAATAAAACCCAAACAAGAAACTTGATCATTAACTACAGGGAAATGGCTCTCTGTGATGTATGATACAAACCAGACCAAAGTGCAAATTTGCGAAGTGTGTTCAGCAACTAGCGACTTTGGGAAGGGATCTGTCAATGCCTGATCCGAGATGTCTTTATTTGACACGACTGGTTTTGTTAAGTTTCTTGAGCCTGTCCAGCCCGCTGGTGTCCCTTTCACCCCTTAAAAGCAGCTGGGGCCTGACCCTGCAGCACCGGCCCTCAAAGCGGGGCTCTTTTCTTTCTCTCGGTTGCGGGAAACACCCTGTTCCCTCCCACCAGCAACATCCCATTCAGCACCAGAGATAACTTTATTCATCTTGTGCATCATTGTGCACGGCTGAATGCAGAAACTATGCAGACACTCGAGTGAATTGAACTATAGTGTGCGTGTTCGGACAGGAAAGGAGGGAAGGGGAGGTGCCATGTCTTCATATCTTCATTTGGATGAAAAAGCCGCGCCTGTTTTCTTTCCGAGGTCCTATTTTCGTTCATTTTACTCCCCAATTTAAAATGCACCCCTGTTATCTGAGTTGGAAAAGTTGGTGAGGGAATCACATCTACTGTTACTCAGGGCGATGTTAAGGAAAAAAAATACATCCTGCAGGAGGAAGTCTCTTTTTATACGTAACTTCTGCACATGACGACTACGCGTCACTAGTATGGCGTCGGTTTGAGCGGGGTTACTGAAAACTCTCATCTCCTATATGTGGATATGATGCTGGCAAGGGGCGGCTAGGAGGGACAGTTGAGTTTATTTTCACCTAGCTAGACCCAAGCCGCCTTAGACCACCCTGCTCTTCTCTCATCATTCATATTCAAGCCAGGGCCTCTTGACAAGTCTGCTGATCTCACTCAATGTTTTGTGATTTGGACAATGCATTTTCCCTCTGTGGAAAAAATGCTGAGGCCATCACACTTCTTGAGGCCAGTCTTGTGAGACTCAACTGAGGCAGAAGCTGTGGATTATACCCCTTCTGTGAGAGCTATGCCGAGTTACGCCGGACGTGGGATTCCCCCTTACTCCCAGTCAATTCAAAAACTCCATCCATCCATCCGCCCATCGAATGCAAAGCGTTGAGTATTGCTTCGCTCCTTCACCAATATTTCACGAGAAGCCCACACCGACGGGGGAGCGACGCAGAGTCATGTCTGAAGACTCTTTATCTTTCCTTGCTTTGACCGTTTTCGTTCTATGCGTTGCCTTGCCGTGCTGAGGATGCTTTAACCCTCGGGTTTGCTGCAATCAAACGCTGTCATGACTTGAAATACGCCGCCTTCTTCGGTGTTCGCCATAACGTGCAAAACTTCAGATCTATATCTAAGAAGGAACGCTGAGATTTTTTTTTTTTGCGTGTGTCAAAACCAATGTAGGAATTTACATGATTACTCTCCGACTCTCGTCTCCAACTCCCTTATAAACTCAGTATTTAATGATGAGGGACCGCGTTTGCCTGCTTGAGAAACGAGACGATACTAAAATTATGATTCATCATAAAGAGTGTGAATATTTGCGATGTAACCATTGGTAACATCCTTTGGGGGGATTTAGACATATAAAAGAGAGAGGTTTATACATTAGCGCTGTAGTTACAAAACACTGTTGATATTCAAATGATTATTGTGCAAAATCTGGGATAAGCTTCTGTGTGAGAGCTCTTCTAAGTGCCTACAACTATTGCTAATTCCCCTTACCATTGTGGGCCGCACAAAGGCCTTAATCCCATTTCACTTTTGCAGAAGGCCGGGGGTATTTTCCCTCTCATAAACCAACAACACTCCCCCTAGCCGGAGCTGAGAGGCTCTGAGAAAGGGCCCAGTGTGTGTATACTTCAAGGCTCTTTTTGTCCAACTTGGCCAGTGCTCTGCATAAACTTTTAAGTGGTCCCAGTAGGCCTCAAACACCTTTTGGCAGAAAAATAAGCTACCTCAAACTGTAAAAAGGAAACCAAACACACTCTTAACCTAGACAAGCCAAAAGAAAATATATGAAGTCTTTTATGACTCAGATTGGTTCTGGACTGCAAAGAGTTAACATGTTTTTTTTTCTTTTTGTGTGTCTCCCCCCTTCGTGCACGAGTAAAGGAACTTTCATTCTTCTGAAAAGCAGCCCTCTTTCTCTGTATTGTAAATCCTTTAATACATTATTTATAACACGGTGGTCCCCTATCAAAGCAGCTGAAGTAGGACAGGATTCAGTCCTCGTACTTTGTAGTCTGGCTTTAACTTGGGGCTGGAAAATAAAATCGCTTCTCTTACTTTGAAATAATATTTCCCTTTGTTATTCAAGTTCCTTCATTCTTACCTTTAAAATTTGCGGATTAATTACCATAAGCAATGGTTTCGTGGATGCTGCTCGCAAGACTCTAATTACTTCAGAGGGGTGTTATTGCATTATGTGAATACTATTAAGAATTGGTAGTTTGAAGAAAATATATGTGGCACTCGTATTTGAATAGATCCCCAAGAATGATTCGAATGACTGCTTTGTACTTCCGTTTTTCATAAAAGCTGTGAGTAATTATTGTACTTAAATGTGATGCTCAAAGGACACTTTTATCTATTTTTATTCAACTTTGAGCACGACAATAAAAGTAGAAGACATGTCCAGTGTGTGTGTGTGTGAGGAATAGGTAGATCTCTCTCTGTGTTCTCCCTGCACTTGTTGAAAAGGGAGCAATACCACGCTTTGACAATCCCATTTTTAATAACCAAGTGACGGCTTTATTCGGTCGCTGTGTCATGCGGTGCGTGTGAACGTAGGCCAGCATGTGGCTTGTGTTAGCCCCCTGTTATAGGTTTGTGGCTAGATGATCTGGTTAGGCTTAAGAGGAGGGGCGTGTTTCTGAGAAAAAATTGAAATCAAAAGACACAATCTTCCGCTAATCTTAATCGACCAGACACCCGAGTTAAGGGGAACTACAAACATACCAGTAGAAAGTCCTTTCTGTGCCACTGGCGTCTCATACATCCTGCTATGCCACCGCCTCTGCACCGTGAAGAAGTGGATCTCAGTGTAGGGAAGCCAACTGGAAACCTGCCCCGTTCCTATTTAATATCAGTCGGAATTCCACACAGCAGCCACAGCCTTTCAGCTACACTGTAATAATAACTTGGTGAATGGTAGACACTGTTTTATATTAATGCTTTGTTGCGCTGTTTCTCTCCGCTCTTTCTCATTAATAAAAGCCCAGCGACACATCTCTTTTGCCCACGCTGACGACAGAAATAGATGCTTTGATTTTTTTTTCTTTTTTAATATTCCTTTTTTTTGTGTCTATGTACCATCTTTCCTACTTCCCCTTGGTTTTCTACCCACTGATAAAAAAAAAAACAATCTAAATGCAAACATCTTTTATTCATCAGTGAAGATCAATCACGGCTGTAAAACTGAGGAATAGATGAAAATAAAACCGTTGCTGCTGATGAGGGAAAATCTCACAGCTGAGTTCTACTTACTGCCTGTGAAATAAGTTTTACCAAAGCCCTTTCCCTGCTTATCTGTATGTACTATTATGCCCTCAATATAGGGCCGCCACGATATCAGATTTTCACGGCACAATTATCGTAGCCAAAACAATTCACGATAACGTTATTATCACGATATCTGCGGAAAAATTGGAAAAAATATAATAACGCTATCAGTCAAATTCATCTTTAACTTTGTTTGTTGTGCGTTTCGTCTCTTTTTTTTTTTTGGCGAATGAATTACACTCAAAGTACGAGTGTAGGGAGGTGGAGAGAGAGTCTGTGACCGTGACTGTACAAAAGTGTATAAAAAGAACAATTACACTTCATGGGTAGCGAAAAGGCAACCGGACGAACTGATAAAACAAAAAGATCCACAAGGCCTAACATCTGCCATCAATACCACGTCACCCGAAACAAAGTCCCTTGCGGGGAGCAGGGGACAGAGAGTCTGTGTGTGAGACCACCGGCTGAAACCTCACCACTCTGATATACTGTGACTTAAAGTCCACTGACCATGTCCTCAACATCGTTCTTCTCTCTTTCCATTTTTCATGACATGATTTTGCACGGCGGTAGTAGCCACATACTGTGGTAGTAGCTAGCTAGCTAGTTACTGCGTCACATCAGGTGTGTGTGTTTGTATGTGTATCTGTGTGTGTGTGTGGGGGGGCGGTTGGGGGAGACAAAACCCCAGTGGTGTAAACTTCAACAGCTGTCTTCTTAACTTCATCCATATGTTTGCTTTGTAACAGATTTGGATTGAAATAGGTCAGAGTAATGATGGAAAATATGGCCCATAGAGGCGCAGGATTATTGACATGATATCAATATTTCTTTTTTTTTAAATATCACGGTCATTGTCAACTTACAATTACAATTTACAATTTCATTCAGCGGACGCTTTTATCCAAAGTGACGTACACCTGAGAGCTGATAAAACACAAGCCAGGATCCAGGCAGGCGAGAACCACACGAGGAAGTGCCATAAAGCTAAGTTCGAGTCCGACAGAACGTAGGTACCAACAGGCCGTGCACAAAGGCAATGCATAGAGTGCATAGAAGCAGGTTTTTTATTTTTTTTTCAGTCCATCAAGTGCAGAGGTGTTCGTGAAAGAGCCGGGTAAAGATAGAAAGAACAGAGTTTGGTAACTGGCTCCACCACCAGAACTACAGAGGAGAAGAGTCCAGTTAGGGACTTAGGGCCCCCTGTGGTGGTGGAAGCACCAGGCGCCCTTCATTGGCTGAGTGTAGTGAGTGGGGGGTGGAGCGTATGCCTGAATGAGGGAGTTCAGGTAGGCGGTATATCACGACACCCCTACCCTCTATACTTTGATGGCGGTTGCCAGTACTGACATTGCGTCAATTTATTTTCCATTTTTTCCGCCTTTCAAAGTTCTGCACAATTTGAAATTAACATTAATGTTAAACACGTCTGGGTGTCTCAAGTTATCTTACAGCTTTAACTATTCATTTATATCCGTTATTGTGCCTACTGGTTACAATATAAAAAGGAAAGAAATTAGTGATTAGCACAGGTTATTTTAAACTGTAATTTATCACACATACAAATTTATTCACAAAATAAACTTTACTCAGTTCTACAACTGATTGAAAATGTAACCAAGGTAGAGTATAATGGAATGACTAGCTAGCTAGCTAGTGAAATATACATGGTGTAAAAACATGTGCACTAATTTACCTTTGATTAGTGAGAGACTAACGAGCGCTACTTTTACTTGGTGGCTTGCTGCTGTTTTAGGACTAAAAACTCTTTTGTGGTTACTGGGTCCATCTAATTCACATATGCATAGTGGCTGGAGAAGATGGATCAGAATCAGAATCAACCTTATTGGCCAAGTGCGCCTGTGCACACGAGGAATTTGATTTTGGTTCACAGCCACTTCTAGCACTTGCAGACATCGCTCACACAAAAAAGAAGAAAAAAAAGAAAAAGAAAAAACAAACAAACAAAAAACAAGAAATAAATGGGACAACAACATGACATTGGAGGCAGGCGTGTATGCACAACAGGTATGTCACTACTATACAGAGTTTTGTTATGGCTGAATAATCAACAACTTATGCCCATATATTATGCCATACTGTTTTAAAACTATATTGTCCATACACTATCTACTACCACTACTACTACTACTACTACTACTACTTTCGGCTGCTCCTGCTAGGGGTCGCAACAGTGGATCATCCGTTTCCATCTCTTCCTGTCCTCTGCATCTTCCTCTGTCACACCAGCCACCTACATGTCCTCCCTCACCACATCCATAAACCTCCTCTTTGGCCTTCCTCTTCCCTGGCAGCTCCATATTCAGCATCCTTCTCCCAACATACCCAGCATCTCTCCTCCACACATGTCCAAACCATCTCAGTCTTGTCTCTCTTGCTTTGTCTCCAAACCGTCCAACCTGAGCGGTCCCTCTAATATACTCGTTCCTAATCCTGTCCTTCTTCGTCACTCCCCATGAAAATCTTAGCATCTTCAACTCTGCCACCTCCAGCTCCACCACTCCTGTCTTTTTGTCAGTTCCACTGTCTCCAAACCATATAATAACACTATATATTTATATTTATATATGGACAACCCCCCCACCCCACCCCCAGTGGAACGTTAGCGATCACGTGTTTTAGAATTTTTGAATGTCGCACCTCTCCCTTCCCATTGGACGTTGTGCACATAATATGGTATGTTGTTTCCAGTGTAGCTTTATTGACAGCTGATGATCTGCTTATGGCATGAAACAGACTTGTACTGTCTCATAAAGAATTTACTTGACTCACTGGATTATTTTGCTCCTTATTTGTTGAGCACTTTCCCTACCATTGAGTGTTTCTTTTAAAAAAGTTATATACATACATATATATATATAAACACTATATCATATACCAGTACCACAACCCATCATGCTCATATACAATGCTATATACTCCCATTATATTATCTTATGTACCAGAAGTATGGATAGCTTGACATTTATTATCCATAACCTAGCGCTTACTGCTCTCTGACAAAGTAGAAAAAAGGGCTAAAATTTAGCTAGAGATTATACAAAGCTTGTGTTCAGGTGTTAGAATATGCCATCTACTGGGTTTAGGTCAAGTGTTGATGGGGTGAAAAAAAAATATATAGGGGGGACCAGGGCTTCTTGTCACATGGGTAAGTTGTCACATCGTTAATATTTTCACCCTCAGAGGACGCTACATAAAAGTTGAATACTAGTTTTGTGCGTCTACTTGGTCTGATGTCATATCCTGTCTGGGAGAAGCAAAGCACACTGTTCACTGAGGTGAGCGCTGATACACCATTTTTCACATTCTAAAGTAAAAAAAATTGAACTTGACATTTTTTGTAATAATCTTCTTCTAGTTCAAAATCTTCGCAATTATACATTTGTACTTGGTAGAGGAGAGAATAAAGTGTCTTCTTATACTTTTGCTAATGTCCTGCTTTAAGCTAACTTTAAGATATAGCAAACATTAGCAAACATGGCAGTTTGGGGCAACTTGCCTCAGTAATTTTGGGGCAAGTTATCACAGGTGACAACTTGCTCCAAAATCACTGAGGCAAGTTGCCAGTATACACAGACACAGAGAGTCTGCTTGTCAACTGTTGTCATGGGTAATTTTGAATTTTGTGAATGTGTTTTTAAAGAAAAAACCCCAAGGAAAACAACCACAATTTATGACATCCCTGGGATTGTGGCAATTGCATATCCTCTGGCTGCAACCCCACTGAATATTCAGGCCGGCTTCAGGTGACAGGGATTCAACCTTACAACAGGGATGTGTTCTTGGAGAGAGAATTTGCACCGTCCTATGTCTCAGATCGCCCCTTTCAGGACCCAGCCCTTCCAGACACCAGCACCAACCTAGCACTTTCAGGCCCCAGCACCAACCCAGCACTTACAGGCCCCAGCACAAACCCAGCTCTTCCAGACACCAGCACCAAGCCAGCACTTCCAGGCCCCAGCACCAACCCAGCACTTCCAGGGCCCAGCACAAACCCAGCTCTTCCAGGCCCCAGCACAAACCCAGCTCTTACAGGCCCCAGCACCAAGCCAGCACTTCCAGGCCCCGGCACCAAGCCAGCACTTCCAGGCCCCGGCACCAACCCAGCACTTCCAGGCCCCAGCACCAAGCCAGCACTTCCAGGCCCCGGCACCAAGCCAGCTCTTCCAGGCCCCAGCACCAAGCCAGCTCTTCCAGGCCCCAGCACCAAGCCAGCACTTCCAGGCCCCGGCACCAAGCCAGCACTTCCAGGCCCCGGCACCAACCCAGCACTTCCAGGCCCCGGCACCAACCCAGCACTTCCAGGCCCCGGCACCAACCCAGCACTTCCAGGCCCCAGCACCAACCCAGCACTTACAGGCCCCAGCACCAAGCCAGCACTTCCAGGCCCCAGCACCAAGCCAGCACTTCCAGGCCCCGGCACCAACCCAGCACTTCCAGGCCCCGGCACCAACCCAGCACTTCCAGGCCCCGGCACCAACCCAGCACTTCCAGGCCCCGGCACCAACCCAGCACTTACAGGCCCCGGCACCAAGCCAGCACTTCCAGGCCCCAGCACCAAGCCAGCTCTTCAAGGCCCCGGCACCAACCCAGCTCTTCCAGGCCCCAGCACCAAGCCAGCACTTCCAGGCCCCAGCACCAACCCAGCACTTCCAGGCCCCAGCACCAACCCAGTCTTGCCAGTCCCAGCACTAACTCAGCCCTGCCCATGAGCACCACCTCACCCTTGCCTAGTAATGCCAGCTCCACCCACCAATCAACTCCAGAGGACATTTGGCCATACCCAAAAGCTGGTCCAAGAAAACTAGCTGGCCAACCAAAAAACAAAAACAAAAACAAGAAAAACGGCTATTCTCACTGACACACCAGTGAAGGAGGCACTTCAGGCTGAAAGGCAGCCCCAAGGTAAAAAGAATATATTCCAAAAGAAATATAGGGGAACAAAATCAAAAACACCAAAGAAAAAGAAGGCAGGTATAAACAGAAAGACTCCAGGTGTCTCTTCATCAGATGAAGATGAGTGCCTCTGACTTGTTTGTGTGGAGCCATTTGCGAACAGCCGTCCAAGAGAGACGTGGGTCCAGTGCAGGAAATGCAAACCGTGGGCTCATGACGACTGCCCCCCTGGCAAGGTGATTCGTTTAAATGCTTGACATGTTTTATTTGCAAGTTTGTTTGAAATGATTTCCCAGTTGCTGTAGCTGGGACTGAGTTAGCGGCCACGTTCCAGCATGATTCAAGTTCGATGATTAATCAGTCTTTTTTCATTAGCTGAATTTAATTTTGAATTTCAAGTAAAAAACATAACCAAACAATGAATTGGTTCTTGTTTCATTTGTTGCAACATCCAGTGTGGCATCTTACCCCACATAGTGTGGCAACTTACCCGTTGATGGGGCAATGTGTCACATGTGCACACGCACTATTTAAATGCCTATAACTCTGCACTGAAATAAGATACGAACATGAAATGAATACATGCCTGAGACTTTGTTCTTTCATTTGGTGTGACATTTTTAACAATATGACGTATTGATCCCAAGATCTATAAAAGAGTGTGAAAAGTGTGACAAGATGCCCTTGTCTCCCCTACTGGGTATTGAAGGAACGGTGTGTTTGCCGACGATCATAGTTGAGGTTCCCTAAAAGACAATTGCTGTTGGGCTTCCCTACAAGTTATTTTTCTACCCCCGAAAACACAAACTGAAAACGTCACCTTGAAGTTGGAAAGTACCAAATCGGAGACACCGAGCTTGTGTACCGCTATGCTCTCGGAGGGGTGAAGGGAAAACTGTACGTTCACGTGGTTTGTCGGTGTGATCGTCACCTTACCGTTTGCTGGAACCCTCTTCCTAAGAATATCACACGATTACTTTGCAATTGCTTATATTTAATAGCTGTGTCTTCATAATGCATCCATCAGTCATTCTAATGATGACTTGTTAAAAGTGGTCTGACAGAATATTGAGGACATTTTTTTTAGTTCTTGTTCAGTATCTTTTCTTTCTTTCAGTCTTAATCAAACGTGAAATTAGTCCTGTTGTAGAACAATGAACAGTTAAACCTCCCAGAGAAGATGCCTTTATCCTTGACTTGATAATCCTCGAGCCATGCGAAAACACTCACAGTAAACACTTGAAAAAAAACAAAATTGGGTACCCACCCACCCACAAAAAACAAAAAAATAAATATATATATAGCGTTTTGTTTTGTTGAATCACATTAGCAGCTGATGAGTGTGCGACACATGAAACAAGCTTGTACTGCTATGTATTAAAAGTTTTTTCCTACACACTCACACACACACACACACACACACACACACACACACATATATATATATATATCAATAGAGATGCAGGAAAAAACGATTTTAATGCATAGCAGTACAGGCCTGTTTCGTGCGTCGCACACTCATCAGCTGCTAATGTGGTCCAACAAAGAATCCTACAGTTACGTTGCCCAGCGTCGCGCCTCTAATTTCGGGTGGACAGCGACCAATCAGATGGGGAAACATTCAAATTACAACAACCAATGGGGTAGGTACTTATGATGCTAGGCAACCAATGGAGGGGTAGAAAACATTATAACCAATGGGACTGGGGCTTGTTTTGAAAAGCATTTAGGGGCCAGGGCGCTGTTGAAATGGCGTACATTAAAAATATAACAAGGTAATTTATGTGAATTATATAGTGGGGTGGTGATGGGGCACAGTTGGAAGGACAGGCAGTTAAAATATTTTTTAAAAAACCCTCTAATTAATGTCATATGTATATCATCTAATGGGGGGGATAATAAAGACGTTTTACTTATAGTTACAAAGGAGATATTTTTTCAATGCAATGCATATTTTATATATATATATATATATATACACACATACATATATACACACATACATATATACACACACACACACACACACACACACACACACACACACAAATTATAGCGCTCTATATCAAAGAAAATATGTTCTCTTATACTAAAGCGATCCAAGAGCAGAGGTAGGTGATGGTGGCCAGTTCGTCTCCAGTGCCCCGTCCCATCCTCCAGCTAGCAGGGAAACATGGCAGAGAGCGGTGCCTTGACAGTAAGAAAGGCTAGAGGTTGGACAACGCTTGGCTAAATCTTCTCTCTTCTCGACCATTTAGTCAAGTGAACCCGCCAAACTCTCCCGCTCTGGGATCGCTACTCTACAGCCGTAAAGCTGTGCTCACGGTCGTGACTCCAAGAGACAGCGTGCCTATTAGCATTGAATCAACTGACTTCCTAACCGCTGGGTCCCATACATGTTCACCTGCCATCCGCCTCACAACTACACATTGCTTGCAAAGAGTTTACATTTCAATGATAAAACGCTGAATGGTTAATTAGAAGCACTGAATGAACACTCTGTAAAAACGTTGGTGAGAAACCGCAGCATAGGGGCGATAAACCATCTCAGGTTGTACTAGAATTCTTTCATTGAATGAATTCTGCAGCAGTAAGGACCACCTCATGTGATGCAACATGTACCGACATTACTCATTTGACCCTCATCCAAAAAAAGATGCTTGCTACCACTACTGCAGCTGAATTTCTGCACTCACAGCTCTTATATTACTGAGGGCCATTTCACACATGAAAATCTCCAAAAATAGAAACCTCAAGGTGTGTTGTGCTTCGTATGAGGGAAGTTCGGGACCATTCAAATTCAGAATTGTGCACCATCTCTGAGTTCCCTGCTGTTGTACTGGGATATGATGCATTGGACTTGGGTAGGATTTCTGTCTTCCTTTTTGAAGAATGAAATTCCGGGGTTTAAGTGAAACAATGCACCTACCAGAGGTGGGAAGTAACGAAGTACAAACGCTTCCTTACTGGACTTAGGCAGATTTTTCAGGTATCTGTACTTTGCTTGAGTATTTATTTTTCTGACAACTTTCCACTTTTACTCTCTACATTTTAACACACATTTCTGTACTTTCTACTCATTTCATTTTCAAAACAGGTTCGTTACTTTAGTTTTAATGCAATTGAGGGGAATTATTGATTATTAACATTATAACCTTGTAGAATCATAAGTCAGTCTCTAGTCTAAACGCTTAGCGGAGATGATCTTGTAATTTTATTTGAAGTTGGAATGGTTAATAGTAAAGCTGAACGATTTGGGGGGGAAAAGGACTATACCGGTGTTGTTGCATGTTTGTTTTTTTCCATAGGGATAGGGATTTTATTCATAGGGGATAGACCTATCATAAAAATTATCTAATTCTCTGGCTAATATCCACGGTGCCTTGATGGAAGTCATGGACTTTTGAATCCATAAAAGGATCTTTTCTCCAAGGACTGTTTTCGGGCTAGACTTCTCTGTGCCTTCGGCTAAACTAAAACACAATGATAATGTAACTTTGACTACAAAATAAAGGTGGCCTGGTGAAATGGCCGAGCCTGTACTTTTTACTTTTATACTTTGAGTACATTTCAGAGCCTGTACTTTTTACTTTCAGCTTGAGTAAAGACGTTGAGTCAGTACTTCTACTTTTACCAGAGTCTATTTTTACACAAGTAGCTGTACTTCTGTTTGAGTAAAGAACGTGTGTACATTTGCCTCCTCTGGCACCTCCCACGGTTTGTCGAGTAACATCCTGAATCTGAGCGTGACTGTGTGATGCTGGGCTAAAAGGCTAACAAATAGATGAATGAGTGACAATTACGAGGAGGAAGAAACTTCTATAGAAATCTTGTCAAGCCAGCTGGTCTAACCCAGTAGGCTTAACTCTCACTTTAGTTTTACTCAACAGGCCCAGTGTAGGTTATGTTTGGAACAATTTGTGATTCAAACATCTCATACTTCAGATTTGGGCAAATTGTTTGACTTTGCAGGCTGTGGTTTGGTCAAGAAGTGGAGAAGATGCTTGTCAACAACGTATGAAATGTTTAGTACTATGTGATTGAGGTTAGAGGCACGGGCAATATCAACACATTAATTATGAAAAAAAAAAAAAAACGAAGAATGTTCATCATGGTAACAGCGACTTGCGCTCATTCAGACCCTAACTGGAAACAAGTGGCCCACATGACAAAAAATAAATAAATATTGACCAGTTGCAGCCGATGGTTATTGGAGGAAAGGGATATACATGTGGGAAATTGAAATAACACCCCCCGAAGGACAAACAGCAGACACGGATGATTATGATTAACGACTGAGCTCCCAGATCCTTGCCCTAACCTTAACAACACCAAACCCGTACGTAAACTTAACCACCTATAACGTAACAGGGCTAAAAGTTTGATAGGATGTTGACACACAGTTGTAGGCATGTAAGAAAAACATCGCCAGTCACTGTATTTTGGAAACCGCGGAACACCGGCACTCAAATGTTTTCGGGAAATCCAAATAAGACATATATGAATGTTTTCTCTGTGAGACTGTTGGAAAAAGATGCCAAGCAAGTCTTGTGCTTATGTCATGACAGAAATCAAATTGGTCCCACGTGGAGTAATTAAAATGGGTAATAGCCCCAGTTGTCCATTTAGTTTTTCTTAAACTATAAACACTTGCAAGTGGTGCAGACCTACGCAAGCCAACAAAAGCAGGTTGGACAGCGATTCTGCACATAATTTTGTGACACATTTTCAAGACAAATGTGCCATTTCTACAAACATCATCTAACATGTGGATTCCAAACTAACATTTGCTAGCGCTATGGCTAAAAGCAAAACACCATGCTACCCACACCTTTTTTATTACGTAAAATGGTTATTGTAGCTGACAGTCAACTTCATTAGAGTTGGCTGGTTAAACCTGAGGTGCAATAAAACTTAATATTAAGATTCGGGTCATTTATTTTGAATGTCTCAAAACTTGAAAGTGTTAATGGCATGGCTGGCCCGGGTTAATTGATGGGTAGAGAATAACTCCATTCCAGGGGCACCCTTCACCTCACACCAACATTACTGTCAACATGGGCACGCTCACAAGCAAAACTGTCCACCACCGACTAAATATATAACTAGCTCCTAAAATGTGTTAATCATAAATCATGTTGTACCGAATGTGGCCATTACCGCTGACACGTACATGGAAACTCAAATGAAACGTCAGGTTTAAAATGTAAACAAAGTCTAAAGTCACACCGTCAACATTATTTAAAATTCTTAGAATAAGATTTTGACTCTTGGTAGCACAATAATTCTTGTATTTTCTTTTTGACAAGGGATTGTGACTGGGGAAAACAACAAGCATCTTTTTAAAATTATCTTTTTATTCATGGCATTGCACATTGTTAAGTCTTGGAAACTGCAAATAAAAAAAAAAAACAACACTAAGCCCCAGTAGCTTTTTAGTCTTATTAAGGTCTTACCTGGTGTGATAAGTTATAACATCCAGGTACGCATTAAATAAAATCTCTTATCAGGTGTTCTCTCTTGGAGGAATTAAGCGGCACTTTTGTTAAGAACACATTCACCCCTGAGTTTAATTAATATTAAAAGGACTGGCAAAACAATAGCCCCGCTGCATTTGAAATCTTAACCCTAGGAACCCTCATTTGGAATGCCTAACATATCTCTATGCTGCACCAGTCTAATCTATGACACGTCGATGTGACCAGGTGAAAAGTGGCGCTAATTCTATATTGGAGCTGGGCATGTGTTGAGAGCAACAGAGACAGGTAGAGCATGCCATGGGAGTCAGTACATGACCTGACAGGGATTGGCAGGCAGGGTGTTAATTGGATAGGTGCGCCAGCCCATTTGTGTTGGCTGTCCCATAGCAAAAGACATTGTACCTAGTTCTTCACTCCCAAGACAAGCTGCTGTGCTGCTCTAAAGCAAGCTCATAAAACAGCCAATGGAATTACTCTCCATAGGCCCTGCAGTCATGTGACTTCCACCAGACCAATAAAGGGAGAAGGGGGAGCAAATGCATCATACTACGGTACACTCACTAATCTGGAATGGAGGTTCTGTGGACTGTTAAGAATTGAAAATGTATTTAAATGCTCAAGTGTATGTAGAACAAAAAAAAAAATCAAAAAAAAAAAATCAAACAATTGTGCACCATCAGCTCAGTATATTCCAACCAGCAAGACCAAAGTTTGTGTCAGCAAAGATGCTACTAATTGTAATTAGTAAGTTGATATACTTAGTTGTTCTGCCAGTGTTGTAATTTAGATGAAAAGTTGTCATCAACATGGCATGCCAATCAACAATAACAAAAGACAAATCTATTGTGACGGTTTTTGATGTTGTTAGTTGACTAGGTGGCATAAGTAACATGTCACAGGCATTAAAATAACATGTCATAGGCATTACACCCATGTTATTAGCTGTACTGGCAAGTCAAATCTGTGATTGTTGTACTAACGATGATTCTCTGGCAAAAAAACAAAACAAAACATGCTTTGCTGTTTGTGAGTGCGTTTTATAATTTTGTTTTCTTTATGTTTGTCTGCTTCAGAATTTGGACGTTACACAGGCAACATTTAAATGACTTTCAAAGCAGCAATTGCGACGATTTAGCAAAAAATCAAATCAAATAAAGAAAGGAATTATGTATAGCGTCATCACAACAGTGAAACGACACCAGTTTGCCTTGAACACTGACTTCACCGTGGCGGGCTGTCATGCAACACTGCTGATGCTAGCAAGTTACCCAGCTAGCTAGCTAGCTGACTGCATTTCACCATGCAACAAAAGAGACCAGCATGACATCAGATAGGGCAGCAGAAAATGAGGACTTCTCTGTCTACTGCTCACTTGGTAACCAAGTGCACCTGAGGTGCGCTAAATCCTCATGGTAGGAATATATGTATTCCTCACACATGATCCTTTTTTTCCAATTGTCTTTTTGAGGGGGTCTTTGGAAATCACATGGTTCTTACATACAATTTCTCGATGCAGATTAACAAAGTTTATAGCTTGTTTGGCTTTACCTGTGCCCCCATCCATAGGGTTAGTGGTTGTGTCAGGGAGGGCATCTGGCGTACAATTTTGCCAAATCATTATGTGGATTAACGAGGCCATACCGGATCAGTCGAGGCTCCATACGGGATTGGCTGAGGCCCTGGTTAACAACAGCCGCCATTGGTACTCTGCCCTCACAGGGCACCGATGAAAACTGTACAATCCGCTGTGGCGACCCCTGAAAAACGGAACAAGATGGAAAAAGAAGAAGAAGAAGAAATAGAAAAAGAAGAAGTTAGCTTCTTTTGTTTTATTTTTTTCTTCACTTAGAAAAGCTTAAAACAATTTTCAAAAAAATCTCATCCACAATTCTATTTCACAAATTGCCTATACATTTGAATCTCTACGAGTCTGTTGCACAAATATGTTTGGAAAAAAAAACCCCAAACCAACAGCTGAGTTGTCACTGGTGGTCATGAGTGGCAACTCCATACACGTGTATGAGAACAATATATTGGTGTTTTCTTCATAATAAAATGTCGTATTCAATCTGTTTTTAAGCTTAAACCTGAACATTCGGCTATATAAAGACTACAGCATCCATGCTGGTCTCCTGCTGAGTTTGTCAAAATACAATATACCGCAAGAACCGAGAGTGTTAAACCAAACAACGTATAATGTTCAACGGCCCTAAAAAAAAACATCTTCTCCAGGAATTACTCAAATCATGATTTGGTTCTGGACGAGTATTTTTTGGCAATCAAGTCATTACGCAGATGGAAATTCTGGTCTGACTTCACCAAAAAGTTTCACTTGTTTAGTTTCTTGTGAATTCTCAAGATTATGAAGCATCATTCTGCTGTCAATTGAGGGGGGAAAAAAAACTGGAAAAAAAAAAAGGACAGACGTAATCCGTGTTAAAGCTTGTGGCATGTCCACGCAACTTGGCCCACGAAGCACTGAAAAATAAAGCCAAAACACGCCTTGTTTTGAAGCCCTAGCAGATGCTATTGGGTTCACTCTAAAGAGCGCGGTGCGGTTATTCTGTCTAAATCAAATATAATACAACGCATTTTCATAGCAAAAAGGTCTAACTGTAAGATCTATCGCTACAACTCGTACATTCGGTGTCTCCTCCGGACTGTTTTTTGCTCAAAATGCCTCACCTGTGTGGGCCAGTCTAGCATGGCTGTACTGCAGACCAGGTATGAAGAGACCGACAAGTCAAACGGTCTGACAGGGTAGACACTCAGCCTACAGTGGGACAAGAAAGCATGTGAGAAAGGGTGTATAATGTATATGTTAATATATACTATATTCTCTGCACTTCATCGCATCTTATTTCGCCTGTATAAGTCAATCCTTGTGTATACATCTGAAGATTGTTGTGTTGCAGTGTTGTTATTCTATGCTAAGTACACAGCGAGCCAAAAAAACCGGAGTCAAATTCCATGTATATGTGCAAACCTACATGGCCAATAAACATGATTCTGGTTTTGATTCTGATCCTGATATTAAAAATATATTGCTGATTTCCTTTTGCATTGCAAATGACCTCAGCATTAAGCAGACCAATCATGAAAGAAAATGTGCCGAATGACTGATGAGTCCGTCGTCATCCGGACACTGCAACTCGGTTTTGCAGTTTTGCTTTGAATTTACAACATAGCCCACGATTTCACATTACACCACAATAACACATTTCCGTGGAACCAATAGCGTTTGCTGTCATTTGAATATGAATGCTCTACTCTCTAATACAGCGGAGACTGTTCTCCACAGAGTATACACAACCTTCAATTTAACCTCAACCATTATGCTCAGTCTGGACTAGCCTTTCCATTGTTAAAGATGCTGCATCCTATTTTTTATTTTTTAATAAGCAAAAGGATTAAATTAAACCTCGCGCATTCCAAATGAAATAAGGAATTTTGGACACATTCATGCAAAATGTGTTTCGAACAGATAATTTTCCTTAATGGAAGCATTTAAATAAGTTGGCTCATGACTCCACTGCAACTTGGATTATCATGTATTTCTCTGTGCAGCTGTGAATATTTCTAAAGTGACTTAACATAGACCAGAAACAAGAATACTGACTGCAACATCTGCCAGCCAAATTGTGATTGTCTATGTGCAGTTTTCTCTGATACTCATGCAGTGTTGTCTACTTCCCGAGTTGTGTTCAGCAGGGCATACTGACCTTACCATTATTATTATTATTATTATTTTTGCATATGCTTTGTGCATACAGCTGTTGAGTGCTGGTTTCCGGTTAGAGAGCACGTATTGTTGACTTAGTAAAGTGTGGGGTCACTCTGATCATACTGTCCACTCTGTTATACATCTGTTATGACACTGTAAACCAGTGGCGGAAGAAGTATTCAGATCCCTTACTGCGGTAAAAGTACCAATACAGCGATGTAAAAATACTCCATTACAAGTAAAAGTCCGGCATGAAAAATCTACTGCAGTAAAAGTCCACAAGTATTATGAGCTTGATGTAGTTAATATATTGCAGTAAAAGTAGTGGTTTGGTCCCTCTGACTCAAATATAACTATATATGACATCATAAGAAAATAAAATTGTATTTAAATACAGTACTTGAGTAAATATACTTGGTTACTCTCCACCACTGACTGTATATATCTTGGCACATTCATACCTACCGCTACTGTTTATTCTAAAATATATATCATACATACAGTATGTGCATTACACGGCGCTTTACTGCTTCTTTTGCACGTCTGGTTAGATGCTAAACTGCATGTCGTTGACTCAGTACTTGTACTGCGTGCAACGACAATAAAGTTGAACGTAATCTAATATACTTATGTTCATGCCTAATAGTAATGTCAGCAGTATGTGGAGAAATCATGAAGATACTACTGACGTCATTATTTTAGGTGCAGAATGCAGCGGTCAGTGGCTGACTGTTCATATTTACCCCCGTCCGGGGAAAATGAAGCCATCCCCTGTGTTCAAGCCGCGCTAGTTGAGCTTTGAGACTGAGGCACAAGTTTTTAATTCTTCACTTTCTCTTTAAGCTGTTAAGTTTGGTTTCATTTACCTTGTTTGTAAACGGTACAGGGAAGGATGCAGCTGTAGTCTGTGTTCTCAGGTCTGACCCTCAGAAAATCTCTCTACACACGACCATAGCCGAGATAATCAGAAAAGGAAGATTGCTTCTTTTTTTTTTAACCTTGCCCTCTACTTTCTATTTATAAACGAGCTCCGTTTTTTTTTTAGTTTATATGTTTTAGTTTATATTTTGCAGCTATCTGATCATATTTTTTCCGTGAGTTCGTTTATTTCGATAATGAAAATCCACCTTTTTTTTGTGTAGTATATCCTTTAATAACCAACTGCGAGCTCTGGTTTAAGTAGGGCCTGGTGTGAGCTGTCAGATTTGCAAGTGATATCTCAATCGAGCAAAAAAAAAAAAAAGGGGGGGTATACTATTGTTGATGGGGGTGTGAGAGGGTATTTCCAAGCACCACCCTATGAAACGGGGACAAGAATGTGGCCGTTCAGCATGAACAGCGCAGGGCGACTTAGGGGAGGACTCCCGCTTTGTGACATACGCGGCATAGACATAATGAATTATATTATAATTACAATGCACGCTCTGTAGAAGTGGACAAAATAGATATTTGGCCAGGGGGTGGAGTGTGCTGCTCCATAGAGACTGGGCCACTCCAGACTGGGATCCCTTTCACATCACTGTTAACTTAGACAAATCTCAATATGAATGAATGGGGCTTTGTTTGGAAAATAAAAACATTTGAACAGGGACGCCACGTCGTCTAAAGCGACACAGCCAGGCAAGCCGTTTTAAGCATGCCTACTGAAGACACCGGCCTGGCTGGGATTTACTTTTCTTATCGTTGCTGCGACAAAACTCCATATGCTATAACTGACACACAGCCCAGAAGAAGAGCTGCGGTGCAACAGTGCAGCTTTTGTTGCTGCGTTTTAGTGTCATCGGCTAGTCATCTAGTTGTGGCCAAAAGTCAAACACCGGTGCTGAATATTTGTTTTTTGGGCAAGGACGCAATGCACCAGGGGAATGCTGCTGGCGTGCATGGACGTGGTTCAGCCCCGGTTTGATAGGAGCAGCGGGAGGCGTCCCGTGACTGTGGCTAGTCGTTCTGCAGGCATGTGCAGAGAGGATTGGCTGAAAGGGCGAGGAGAGAAGGCAGAGGGGAGCGAAGCTGGCAGTGACTGAGAAGATGAGGATTTGACAGCAAGGTGACAAAGAGTTCAAACAAAATGAGGCTTGTAGATTAGCAGCACTCCCCTCGGTGACAGGTGTCATCTCTTGGGGCAGTCTGTCACTCTGCCTGCTGCCACTCTTTATATAATATGAGCAGGGAGAGGAGAGAGAGAGGGAGAGAGAGAGAGAGAGAGAGAGAGAGGGAGGGAGCACCTCAGTAAGAACGACTACCCTGCTCTTCCTGCCAGTCACCAAGATTAAAGTCAAAGTGGCAGAGGGAAACCGGGAGGAACAAAAGCCAAGAAAACAGATTATTTATTTGTCTTTTTTTTGTACGGGAAAAAATAATAATTCTGGTTTAAAGTTCTCCCGATAGTCACGCGGGAAATGTACGAGCGCTCAGACATGTCTGAAGTAAATACAAAACCATTTGGTCATGGACGGTAACCCCACGACAGGAAACGGCCAATATCCCTAATTACACTCTGACACCGGAGTTTGCCGGTATGCAATCCGGCTAATTCCTATTGCGTCACACCTTCACGTTGTGTCATATCAATCAGTCCGCTTTTCCATCATTTACTACCGGGTTGTCTCCAATAGGATCTTTATCAAGATGGCATGTGCACCGCAATTACTCAGCGCCGGGGAAACAGGAGAGGCTGCGTGCGGCGAGGTTGAGAGCGGCAAGGCGCACGGCTAAACATTTATTAACGTCAGAAAAAGCCCGCAACGCCCAGCCTAGAGAGGGAGACGGGGAGACTGTCCTTTTAACAAGTCTGCGACACGGCGAGGTATTAACCGAAGCTCGGAGGGAGCCGGCTCACATCATCCTGATGACATGCAGGCTGAGACCTGCTGCTCTCTGCCCGAGACTCCAGCCATCTGGTCCACAGATTGCACCGAAGCACACACACAGCGAGCGGTGCCGCCACCCCTCTGGGTTACAGAGTCACCAGAGGGTCAGCGACCAGTTTTGTTTTGTTGTTGTGTGTGTTTTTTTTTTCTTCCCAGGACTTTCTTCCTTACGCATTTTTTTTTTTACTCCTGTTATTCGCCGGTGGTGATAATAAAGCTGGCCCGGTCTGCTGCTAATTTCACATAAAACTACTTTAAGTGACAGAGGGAACATCTGTTTCTCAACAGGCGACCCCAAAGAGACAATTCAAAGCAGACGATGCAAAGAGGGTGGGGGGGGGGGCGAGAGAAAAAAATAGGAGCCTAATAAGTATTCTGATGTTTGTCTTTTGACAGATGAGGTATGCCCCCTATTGACTTTGTCAGGAGAGCTGAAACAGAGAGGGTGGGGGTAAAACGGGGGTAGGCGATGGCGGCGGCTGCGGATTGTGCGGCGAGGGATGCCAAGTTCCAGCATTCTTAGCATTGCAGCTACAACCACGACGATCCGGAGGGGGGGCTGTGGGGGGGGCAGATCTCTGAGATAATGCGGACAAAGGGAGCACTATAGTACGGCTCACGCTGAATTTCAGAGGGCCAATATACGTTAAGGTTTTAAAATATTCATTGCACAGGTTGGAGGCGATAGAAGGTTATGTGTATATTTGACTCCCTCCCGAATGGAAATATTCCCCCCGCATAACAATCAGACGGCCCGGCGTCGGAAAGCTAATGAAAACTAAGATGAGCAGCGGCCGGCTATTCCCTACAGGAGACGGCGGCCCTGTAGCCGGAGCGCGCCAGTTTAATCGCCTCTAAATATT
Source organism: Lampris incognitus (assembly GCF_029633865.1). Taxonomy (NCBI): domain Eukaryota; kingdom Metazoa; phylum Chordata; class Actinopteri; order Lampriformes; family Lampridae; genus Lampris; species Lampris incognitus. Next base: position 63,542,743 of record NC_079216.1, read on the forward strand.
TCTTAGCGCAATTATCGTCAGGGAGTTGCATCATTAAGAGTCCCAATAATTCTGTACTTTCCCCACCGAAAGGATCGGAACTTGTATAATCATGCCCATTATACCGAATCTCTATATTCAAAGGTTTCGGGGGGTAAAGGAAAAACGAACTCCTTTAGGACATTTGTTGGGGTTTTTGTTTTTTTTCCCTCACACAGTTGCAGCATCATAGCATCTGTGCCCATCGCATTTAAAAAAAAACAAGTCATATGCCTCACAGTGTGTCTCTGGTCTCTGAACCGGTGTCCGTTGGGGAAATCGACCACCCTGGGCACAGTTGTGCGAGAGTGAGTAATGAGACAGGCTTTCCATGATGGCTGTGGCTGATAGAGGCTCCCATTAACAGCTGTGCTTCAGGGTATACTCGCTCTGTGTTGTGAGGATGGAAATGAGATCTGATAGAAGCATGTATAATTTGTTGTCACATCAAAGTGACACTTATTAGCTTTATTTCCTTATCATTGTTACATCTACCGTACCTCCTGGTAAAACATCCAGTGAGGAAGAGTGATGCTGGCAGGCCTCTGTTGTATCATGTGCCATTTAGTGCAGCCATTTAGTACACACACAGTCATTATGACTTCCGTTGATTGACACGTCACTGACAACCGCATAAAGAATAGTTTGTACTCGATTGACGTATATATTAATGCCGGATTCAACTAACGTGTTATATATCTGTAACTCAAAGACACGTTATGAAAGCTTACACGCAGCGCCGGCGCCTACTTTATTCAAATATTCAGGCACAGTCTTTCTTCCATAAGAGACGACATAGCACTCTTTCTCTCGCTGTTCTTCCACGTGTCGGTTGTTTTGATCTGCATGTCTGATCATCTCGTCCACAACACAAAACCATGTCAAAAAAAAAAAAAAGACGAAAAAGTTTATGGCATGATTATGTTTCTTGATGTATTTTATTTTGATGTATTTTGTCATTCTTCATTATGCAGCCATAAGCATGCACATTTAGTCATGAATAAAGACACATGAACACACACACGTGTATGCACACACACACACACACACACTTCCCATTAATCTCAAAGCTATCCTGAAGAGGATTATTTTGACTTTATCCAGCCCTCTTCATATCTTTGGGAGTTTGAAATGGGATATTGTTGGACGGCTTGCTATCAGAGCAGAATTATTTTCCCAACTCCGACAGAAATCCGAACATTGCCGGCTATTTTTTTTTTCTTTCCCGTGGCATGTAAAGATGTGCTGCATTATAAGTCATGAGTGGCACCTCATTTCACACAGCCTAATGGTTTGACACTGAGAGCACACCAGGGATCCAAGCAGGGAAGCTTCCCTTCATTTTTTTTTTTTTTTGGTCTACATTTTATGAGGTACAGGGATTAGAGCTGATGGACAGTCACTGTGAGCTACCTTATGGCTGTGCAGAGCCACTGCAGGATGTACAGGGCTTTACCTAAAACTTCAACCACCGAGTCAACTCTTCTAATGACGCGAGGAGCGGGCTTTGTCGCATCACGTCGTTTCATTTTATTACAAAATTAAATTTTTAAAAAAAACCCACACACACAAGGTGCTCGATATTGCACAGATGAATAAGAGCCTGTCAAGGCAAAGATAAGGCAAGATTTAGGCATTTATACTTCTCCGAAACATCAGCCCCCAGACGGCGGCGGGCATGTGATGTTGAACAGATGTAGATAGAGCGTGGCCGACACCGAGGCACGGCGTAGTCTGAGGTGAACTTATCTAGCCCGGCTGGGTGTGACAGACAGCCGAGCCCTCCAGCTTAGTTGTCACACACCAGCGACCAGTCAGAGCTTGTCAGGTAGCATGACTCTATAATTGTGTTGTGACACCTTGAACCTGCCGGTGATGTAGAACCATGTTAATTTTCTGATAGTGTACGGCGGGCCGTTGGAATCAGAGTTATGATGGGTGTAATTTGTGCGTCCCGCAGCACAGTGAAAGGAGCAGGTCATCATCAGGATAAATACAAATTAAAATTGATGCAGGTCTCATTTCTGCTTGACCGGTTTATGCTGGGCAGCTCCAGAGCGCAAGAAACGGTGCACTTGCCATTTGGTCTTCCATTTCAATTCACAGCCCCAAGGCAAAAGGAAAAAAAGAGCCCAAATAAAATGCACCTGCCCAGGGATATGGTGCAGGATCACAGGCCGCCTAATAAAACGAGGGAGCCAGGTATTAAGGCTCTTTTTTTTTATATAGTTCAAAAACTAGTGTTGCGCCTGGATGAAGATTCCTTGTCAGCGATATGCCAAAAAAAAAAAAGCCCCAATAATATCAGAGATATAATATACAATAAATGAACACGAGCAATGTGGTCATTTTATTTTCTTTCTACCATAGGGAGGAGTGATGATCATATTTTGATTTCAGCATTTGCAGTATGGAATCGTGTGTGTGTGTGTGTGTGTGTAGATGACAAGCTGACAAGTGTGCCTATGTATGTGACTAGGAGCTCCAAGAGCTCTTCATTACGTCCTCCATGCATCTGACCGAGAGAGGACCGGTGCTCGGGTCCTAGTACCCGTGACCTTTACATTTAGTCAGCGGGTCGGACCGTCTCTGAATATGGCAGTGCTGCGGTTTCTGGAAGCATGGATGCATCATTGAATAAATATACCAATTATAAATGGAGAGGGAAAATGTCTCCTATAGCAACACGCATATCAGCACGCTTAAACGACACCGAAATTGTCAAAGGATGAAAAAGCATGTACTTTATACAGTGAAATCACTACAACACACCTTGCTGCAACAGCAACTGGCATTTTAAGCAATAGCTATACGTTAGCCGCCACCGTCGGCGAATATCTTAAGGAAAATAGCCAGCAGCCAGTGAATAAAATAGTGGACGCCGAATCGTTAGCATTGTTTTATCGAAATCCAGTGATATAATAATTATACTATCCCCACTCTTTAGTGGAGGTTGATTGTTCTTGCTGTGAGCTAACACCCTTAATTGTAGTATGCAAATGAGAGCAATTACAAAGCTTTTAGGTGAAGAGATGACAGCTGAGGTTGGTTTTATTGGAGGCCTCGTCCAAACAGTTGCCATGGAAACCGTGTAGAATAACATAATTATCCGACAGATATGATCTCACGATTTGTCCAGAAATGGTCTCCTTTCCACTCTCTCTCTCTCTCTCTGTCGAGTAAATGAATTCATCTCACATACGGCTTCCTTGATTTCTGAAGGTATGGTGGAACTGGTTACGCGGGTCGGCTGAGAGAAAGAAACGCTAAATACGCCAAAATGGATGCGATTCATTTCTATACCAAAGCTTGTTGAGAACCAAAAAATAAAAAATAAAATCTGGACACACCCTTTCTGAAATGCTTTGAATAGCTTTTTTTTTTGTTCACACTTTCAGTCCCCTACATCAGATGAAATGTGCATTATTTAGTCAGATTTACACATGTACTTCATTATACTGTAGTATATATATATATATATATATACACACACACACACACACACACACACACACATATATATATATATATATATATATATATATATATATATATATATATATATATATATGCAACACATTCAGGTTTGAGTAAGTTGGTGGCCGATTTCAAATACAGGGAGGGCTATCCACACTATGTACACTGAATTATACTGAAGGTGGTCTTGGCCTCTGTATCACTAACATGATAATCAGTGTCATAATGAAGACTATTGCCATCCTCATCAAAATCATCACCGCTATGTTTCCTGATCCGTTTTGTTAACAAAAAAAAAAAGACCAAATACTTGATCGACAAATGCTTTGCCACATGGTGATAGTTGAGACCAGCTTCTGAAATTATGATTTTTAAGTAAATTTCTTATCGCTTCTAAATTAGAGACTTCCTGTTTTTATCTTTGCTTCCTCCAATTCAAGCGGAATGACACAACGAATCCTGTGAGAATACAAAATAGAATAAAAAAAAAAAAAAGTTGGAGTCTCAGTTTTTCTATGGCAATTTATATTACAATTACTCTTGAGGAGGCTTTCATGAATTAAATATGAGTTGTGTCTGAGAATGAGATGTTATAGAGGTAAATGACAAGAGGCAGCCTGTAATTGAGGTGATGGCAACATGGGCCTGCTGAACTAATCCCTGACTGGGTCATGTGACAAGCTGTTCTCCAATGGCAGCCGCTCTTTTCACCACAGAGCCAGGGCAGCTGGGAAAATTGATTTCTCATCTGAGCTGTATTTGATAGCTTTTGAAATCAAAAATTGAAATGAACTAACCTACGCCCCGTGATTACAACAGAGCAAATTAAAGAGTGAGGCCGTGCTTCCTGTGGGCAGCGGACGCCTGCGAGGGAGACAAATGCGGAGATGCGTGATTTTTCCCCCCAGCCGCGCCTTTCCATTTCTTTCTATTGCACCGCAGAAACGAGGAGTTTTGAGTGTGTACTTTTGTTGTCACGACATGGAAACCCCAACGCATCCCTACCTTTGAAACGCTGATTGATTTCAGTGAACCGTATTGAATTTATTTCATTTTCTTTTAAATTGAACTCAGTAATAGAATTCCCCATATTCACACAATGAGCTTGATTTTATTCAGCAAATTTAATAGTTTGGAACTGTTGGGTTTTTATAATGTAGCAGATGAACTCGAGCCGGCATGGCACATTAATGAATAATAATTCTAGACAACATATAATTATCCTGTATGTACCACGTATATTATCATGTATAATAATGTATTTATTAATAATGCATGTGTTCTGTGCAGAGCTTCAGTACCAATGCACTGAGAGCAACTATTTTCTGATTTAGCCGAAGCTCAGTGTTTACTTATGTCACCGTCATCGGTTGTGTCTTTACACGTTCAATGGCTTCTCCAACCGTGCATTTTTTTTCTGTTAACCACAAACAGGGGCAGAATAAAAAGTAAAAAAAAAAATTAAAAATATACATCCAGTAGAAGTCCATGGCACCCAGTATAATATATGCCCAGGGATATTGCAAAGTGCAATATAACACCACATACCAATGCTACACACCAGCATATAAAGATAACTGCCGACGGCTTATTTTTTTATGGGATACAAAAATCCTGAACACTAATAAAACTTGTACTGCAAGTGGGAGCTCTTTGTGCGAGTGAGTGAAAGTAAACAAGCCCTGGAGTGAAAGCTAGCCGTGTGAGCTGACAAAAGACACGCCGAAACAGATGTTCTTGCAGGTGGACATGAAGATCAATAGGCGGTGGAGAGCAGTTAGAGAGTTACCTGAGCTGGAGGAACTTGCAGCAGATGTTAAACAGACTGATGCCCTGGAAGGCTGATCAATGGGCAGGAGGCAGATGGAGGGGAAAACGTTGCAGGGGTATGGGGAGACACTGTTAGCAGACACAGACATAAAATAATATGAGTTATATTTGATATGCAGATGGGCTCCTGTCCACAACGTTGAACCATCAACAGGAAAATAACCGGTTTCAAGTTTGGGAGACTTTAACTTTCGCCAACACCGCCCCCTCCATCAGCCGCAGTGTCATGTTAATTACTCGTCAAAGTCAGGATCGTGAAAAGTGGATTTTGTTTTTTCCTTTTTTCGGTATCATAATTCGAAACAGGTGCCATGATGGACATTATGAGGCCAGGTAAATGAGGGATTCAGCAGTTTTCCCCGGCTAAAAACTTGCCCAATTAGCAGCGGTAGTAGGTAGTGTCGGTTAACACACTATCACCTTTACCTCCCATTAGCAACTTAAATACACATAAAGAAAATAGATCCTGAAGTGTCTCTTGAGCATCACCATGGCTTCATTCAGAACCAAGGATGCTACAAATAAAAAATAAAATACAAATAAATGTAAAATAAATCGACTCGTGTGCATTATCGAGGTAAACCAAATCCATTGTTCAGGTAACTGTTTTTCTCTGCCTCTTAAATATACATGCACGGGGCATTATTATCAGTTGTAGATCACATGAATTATTTCAAATATGGGACACAATATTGGATATATTTGTGCTAACTTAGAAAATCTCAGTAGTCTAGTCGCGGTTTCAGTCATGTCTTTCTCTGAAATACACCTCACCTGAAGGAAAGCACACAGACTCATACAACAACACAGGCACGCCGTGCACCTCTGATATCCCACGTCCCAGTGGCCTTGCTGTCCGAGCTGCAACTTGAACTAGGCGATAACCTGATAGACTTTATCTTGTCTTCCCTGGGCAGCAGTGAAGCCTGGAGAGGACACTTCACCTTCACAGCAGCCCCCCAGAGCCCTAACCTTCCCCTCATCTCTCCTCTCTCGCCAACATCGCCGCCTGAGAGCTGTCAGCGGCCTGTTGCTTATTGATGTTTGTGCATGTTTTATGTCTTTCTGAGATATGACGGCACTGACACGGTGCTGATTTCAATCAGCCTTTCCAACATTCTGCGGAGAGTGACAGCTGGGGAAAAGTAAGGGTGGAAAAAAAAAAAGAAAGAAAGAATTGGTGGGGATGTCATTGGCTCAGATCAGGTCTGGCCTTGTCTCTGACCGGGGATTCTCCTCTCTTCTAATGAAAATGTTTCATTCACATCGTACATCTCATGCCTCCCTTACTGATGAATTCAATAGAAGAGAAAAGAGAAACGAATAGTGAGGGAAAGAAATTCGGCTATTGTCAGATTGGGGAGGCAAGAAGAGAGGATGACCCCGGAGCCAAAGGTTTTGACACTGCATCAATCCCTTTAGGGGTGAGGCCTGCTGGACCAGCTCTGGCTGAAGATTACTTCAGCACATCTGAGGGATGGCTGCTCTATCTATTTCACACATTCTATGCAGAGGACAGCCTTGTATGCTTTGGATCCTGAGCTGCCCAGTAAATTAGGTCTGAGATCATTCCAGGGAATGAGAGGACCCTATCCAAGGCAATTCAACCCCAGACCATTGACAGAGAGCTTACTGAATCCCCGGAAAAAAAAAAAAAGGAAAAAAAAAAGGAGACACATCTACTCTCTCTTTCTCTTTATGATACCAACTAGAATGTAGCATGGGTAATCCCAATGAGGCTCTTTACTTGCAAATTCAAGTATACGCACACATGTACCGATAAGACGCTCCCACGCAGCTTTCTCCCATGCACATTACCGAGATGCATATCGCGTCCATTCACTTCTGTGCACCTTTGTTCCTATCTGCGGTAATATCTTCGACTTATTAGTTGCAACGACGCTCATACATAATGTAAATACTTGAAACATTCTCATTTAAGTTTTGGGGAATTTGAAGACCTTTGTTGGGCCGAGGTTCAAATCCGTGTTTCCAAATCTGCAGGCCATGCAGATTATATTTATGGCAAGAAAAGTCAATTAAGATGCAGAAAATTAGATTTTCTCTTGTCTTCGGATTAATTTCACTGATCGCGTCGTTTCAATATCTTAAATCCTACTGATTTTCTTTTCCGTTGTTGTTGTTGGGGTTTTTTTTGTGTGTTTTCTAAACAATGTTAGCACTATCTTTAACTACATCAGAACAGGAATATAGCGCTTCCTACAACTTATTTGTCCCTGAATCTGATATAGAACAATTTATTCAGTTCTGGTGTTGCTGTGAGATATCAAATTAATAGTTCGGGTGCGGCTACTTTACTTTGGGCGCTCGGTCATATTTCACTTTGAGTTCTTTATGGAACACAATTACTGCGACCATAATGAGATTCAAAACAAAGACCAAATTAGCTGTCATTGAATTATTTCAATTTCCTTAGCCTAATAGAAGATTGTGACAGGTGTCACAGTTGCCTTCATGTTTGGCGTCACAACACGTTATAATGGATAATTGATCCATCAAAAAACATCAAGCTAAGGCAATAAGTGGCTCCAGACTACAGCACCGAACATGCAGAAAATCGAATTTAACCCCGTGTTGACTACAACACTCCCTTGCTCCGTCGATCAAGCATGTCTCCCTTTGACAGCTCTGTTCGCATGTTGTTAAATAATCCGAAGGAAAGAAGAAGAAGAAGAAGAAGAAGAAGAAGAAGAAGAGGAAAAAAAAGAGAAACATGAAAGAAAAAGCAGTCTCAGAGGAACTGTCACAAAGAAAGGAGGATGCCATGGGGGGCAAGGAATGCCTTCAGTCGCACAGCTTTTCACATTTTAATTTCGGTCCCCGGGACTGACTTGTGGTAGCGCCTGAGTGAGCGGGTCCTGGGAGTCAGGGCTTGCCGCTGACCCTTGAGCATAGACGAGCCCGGAGAGATGTCAGCTGAGAGCTCCTGAGGATCACCAGGCTGCCAAGCGCTTTGAAAGCTGCTGCCAATTCAGCCTAAGTTTCAGCTGAATGGCCGCCAAGGAGAAGGGGAGCGACAGCAATAAAAACAGGTTGCAAAAGGAAGAGAATTTGCTTTCAAAATGTATTTGGCCTCTGACCTTGCATCCAACCCCTCGTCCCCCGTCTTTGAAGCCGAGCATATTTTTTGAGAGACGCTGAAAGCAGCAAGGGTTCTGGGGAGGGGACTCGGGGGGCTGTCAGTATAAATATATTAATAATCTGACAGCTTCATCTGCTTTTGAGGGCCGGACTTGACAGCTTCACAATGGCCCGCGCTGTAGTCCTCCTCGTACACGTCTAGCTTCCCTGTCTGAACAACACAGAGAGTTTATTAAGACATCACACTCCTGTGAAGTATTGATTTTACACCAGTCTCTGTCACTTACTGTATTAGCCCAAGCACAGGCTCCAGAACAATCTGTGACAGCTGTACATAACCTGCTGAATATGCTTGGAAAAAGATGTTCGGCTCAGGTAAATTTGATTTTTTTTTTTCCTTTTTGTACACCAATTATCAAAAATGGCACGGCTTAGTTGTAAGATCACAACGGAGCGGATAAAAAGCAGCCCTGACGGAGAAAAAAAAAGAGAGAGGATTTTCCCAGCCAACAGCCCAGTGCATGAGATAGGAGGTTGCTGCAATTAAGTTTATGCTGCTCAGGAAAAGGAGTAAACACTATCTTGAACAAAGGAGGGGAGGGGAGGGAGGGAGGGGGGGGCGGGGTGCGCCTGCCGCTGGAAACGCACCCCGCCCCTCCCACAAGCGGCTCTGTCCGCGGAGAGACGGAGGGAGAGAGAGAGAGAGAGAGAGTGGGGTCAGAGGGAGCACAGGTAATTGAGGTGTCCCCCCCCTTTTTTTTTCTTTTTTTCAGGGCTTCTCACCCCATCCTCTCACCCCTCCCACCCCCACCCACCCTTTCCACACAGCGGGCACAATTACGCTCCCCATCACCCCGCCAGCTGGCCCCCATGATCCCACACTTCTCACTAAACGTGACTCCGTCGGCCCTTTCCCTCTTAACCTCCCAGCAGCCGCTCCAGGGGAATGGCGAGGCTGCGCACCAAACAGTGCGGAAACAACTCGGCGAGCTCTACTTTTTACCACTTTGGGCGGGGGGGGGGGGGGATGAAATAAATACAGAAGTTGAGCCAAATCGGGGTTGTGCGTTGTGAATTAATAAAACACGAGAGGACAAGCGATCTGCGGACTGCGACTGCTCTTTAACAACACGGGGGTCTGTGCAGAGATCCGCCGACGCCCTGAAACCAAATATAACCCCATGCGTGTGCCTATGGGAGGCTGTGGGCAGGTTATTTTAGAAACCTCTCACGATACGTAACAGGACACTTTCAGCCAAAATATAATTGAATGGTTTTTTTGGGTTTTTTTTGGAAGGTTTTGTTAAAATTTATAATCCCACTACTTCAGGTAGAAATACTCTTGTCAAGTGTTGATTATACTAATGGGTTAAATCAAAATGTAATAACTATCAATATGTATGTTAATTGAGAGGCTTGAAATAGATTTCCGTACCCGTGTGTCAGTCTGATCATGTTTCTCAAACACGCTCCGAGCGTCTCTTGATAGACGGTGTTTTCACTCCGTCCCCCTTACAGTAATGAGTGGGAAGCCTCTCCTGTGCATTATTACCTGAAATAATACCATATGGTAAAATGTAAACAACATCTGCATATTCATGTCATAACTTCATCTGTTTAATTAGTTCCAGCAAAGCAGTTTACCCTCTGAGGCCCTCCCTGTCAGAGCGGTGACGGCGGAGCCGTGCCCCGCTGTCGGGCCTGACAGTCCTCCATTGTTCAGCTGACGCTCACGCCCGGTCTGTTTAATGCCAGGTGCACTTTTACGGGCCGCGGGGAAGGCTAAGAGAGTTAAAGGCCCTCTTTTTCACCGATAACACACCTGACACGTTCCTCTTTAGCGATGGCACCTCCCATTGTCACAGGATATTATATTATATGTAAACATGGCATCATTAAAAGACAAAGTTTTGCTAAGATGACCACATATCTGGCATGTGTCACACAGTGCAAGCAGAGAGCCATCGTTGTGTTTGCCGAATTGCATCTGATTACACCTCGGCCTGCTGGTAGAGAGCATTTAATAGAGGAAACTAACTGCAAACACTTATTGCGTGCAATAATAGCGGATACTGTTTATCGTCCAATTTTTGCAGTATTGCAATATTTTGCAATGCAATTGCAATGTGCAGTATTGCAGTATTACAATGTAATTGCAATGTGCAGTATTGCAGTATTACAATGCAATTGCAATGTGCAGTATTGCAGTATTACAATGCAATTGCAATGTGCAGTATTGCAATTTTGCAATGCAACTGCAATATTGCAATATGCAGTAGACGAACTGAGCCAAATAATATCATGGACTTCTCTAACTCGTGTAAAAATCCGAGAGCCATACGCTTCACGTATAGGAGATATTTTTCCCTGCAGCATCATTTCACAGTATTTTCTATGCATATTTCAAAGTGCATTTGCTATTTTTGTCCAGTGCGGCAACAGTGCGAAGAGCGCCGGCAGATTCAGAAAAACAATTCGAAAAACCTGTTATGAGACTTGTTAACGCGTGTGGAAGGTCCAGTAAATGAAGTGAAACCGCGCAAAGGAAGAAAAATAAGGAGAAGCGAACTGGACAGCATGCGAGCTCGCTTCTTACTGGCCATTCTTTGTAATTAAATTCCCCTTCATCCGGCACTTGTTTGTGCACCGGCATTAATACTTTTGACCCCACGCAGTCCGAACACTAACATGCCTGAGGAGGGAAATGAAAGAGAAAAACATGAAGGAATATCTTATTAGGGGAGTCAGGCATGTTTTGGCCCTCATTTCATGATGGCTGCTCCTGGTGTCGCGACCTACTGGCGTCTAGCTAATACGACAGTGTACGCCGTGCCATTGTTCTCAATCAATAACTAATTATCAAAGTCCTGGCTCCGACTTCATATTGTCCTCCCCGCTCGGAAGCCCTTGTTGCAGACTGAGACACAGAAATGGGAAAGAAAGGGGAAGAGACTGTGGCTTTTGGCTGCATAGTGATGCTGCCGCCAAAACATCCTTGCAAGCCTTTCAACGTACACTGTGCCGTCAGCTTGAATTACCATCCCCTACTAATTGATATGAAGTAGAACAGAAGAATTCTTGTTGCCGCTGAATGTCATAATGATAGCCTCAAAGTAATGATAGGGGACAAAAAAAAAAAGAGAGAGAGAGAGAGAGAGAGAGAGAGAGAGAGAGAGAGAGAGAGAGAGAGAGAGAGAGAGAGAGAGAGAGAGAGAGAGAGAGAGAACAGCACAAAACACACAAGCAGACCAAATAAGAAAAGACAAATTAAGATGACTCCTATTAGGGATTTTACAAACGAGGCGTTAGACAATGGGGAGAGAAACCCAGACTGCTGCCAAGCTGTACCTTTCATTATCTCAATCTCGTTTGTGAGCCTGAAGCGCAATTTTAACTAAAACGACGCAATCCCTCTCCGTGCAGGGACGGAAAAGCCGTGTTTTCATGCGAGACTCGCATCTCGGTCAGCCATCGACGGGTCCAAATGCAGTGCTCCCTAATCGTTGGTCACTGGTACAACTTCCTTTTGTCACCTTGTCAGTGTTAGTTGGTTTTTACAAATGAGCTGACTGAAAGAGAGGAGTCCAGCAATTGGTAGTTGGCAGCACAAGTGCAGATTGTGTGCTGGTGCCTGCCTGTCTGTGTGCTCCCAGCGGACTGCAGAGTCCTGTCATCCCACGTGGCAGCACAGTTCACTACTCCCCAGTCCTGTTGGTGCCACTGGCACCAGGCTCGGGGGCTCGAGGCCCCCACAAGCCCGGGGGGTGGCTGCTGCACCCACGGCAGGCAGGGGTCAGCCTAGTAAAAGTGGCTGCCCTCAGGACCGCGAGTCAAATCCCACAGCGAGAGCACGGCAGCTGGAGCGGCCCGTCCATTCGGCCTGTGTAATGGTATCACTTGCACTGGATCTGATGTCTGACCTCATTACCAGAGTTTAATTGCGTTGCTAAAAAACTTTCACTTCCCTTTTTCTCCGGCCTCCCTCTTCCTCTCTCTTCTCGACCGCTCTCCAAAAGAATTAACGGGTTTCTTACAAAGGTAAATTAACCGTCTCTTTTGGTCCTTGGACAATTGTGACAACTGCAATAAAAAAAAAAAAAAGATTAAAAGAAGAAAAAAAAAATGAACAGATTCATATACTAAGGCCAAAATTCAAGGAATTTCCCAGAAATTATCCTAAGTAAAATATTGTCACACTAGATCTACAATTATGAGTCATCCTGTATGAAAATCTTGGAAAACTGATGTACTCCTTAATGAAATCCTACTTTCTCTCCGGGGCAGAGCTGCCTTTCTAATGGGTGGAGGAGAGCTAGTATAAAACATGAACGCAGGTTTTATTTTTAAAGATGCAACGTTATCTAGATATCAACATGGGGAATGATGTGAAGTAGAAGGAAGGGAGTTAAATGCACAGTTAGCTGAGGTCTGTACCTGTTCCTTATCACATATCACTTTGTATTTATTACAGACTAAGGCAAAAAAAATTAATCTTTGGGGGTTCACCACTTATGTAATTGATATTGGTGTGATTTTTTTTGTAATTAAAATAAATGTAATTTAAGGTTGTAGTTGCGCAGATAATTTCCTCTGTGGAATTTCAGCTGGTTTACTCAATCTAATATTAATCTCAGCAGCTGATATGAATATTGCTGAGCATCACCTTGCAGCACAGACATCCTCCTCCCGTGGACTGTTTTGATGCTTTGAATCCAGCCATCCACTTGTTGTGGGTCTGGTGACCTGAGGGCCAACCGTAACGTGCCCTCCGCCGCGAAGGAAATAGCTCTCTTTCATGCCATGACACCACATGAAATATGAATAACGAAAACAGCCAGTGCTGCGGTGTGAATGGGAAGCATGACCGGGGCCTGATGCTGCAGATAGAGACGCTGTCTGTTGCCTACAGTGCTGGAGCCATGCTATCGTAACCCCTTCCCCTCCCACCCAGCTCAAGGCGCTCGCGTCGTCCCGGTTTCCCGCTCGGTGCCCTTGCTGCAGCGCTCTGCAACCTGCACCACCCCCCCTGCATAGCTGTAACAGCTTCACAGTGAATGGGCCACCGGTGCTAATGTGGTTACTCTTGGAGAACATCATAACACAGGTAAATGGGACACTCCGCTCGCTATAGGCTGAAGCCAAACTTTGAGTAAAAGAAGGCGAGGAGAGGTTACTGGCAGGAGAGAGGTGCTTGAGTGTGCGCGTGGGTCTTAATGTTTGTGTGTGTGTGTGTGTGTGTGTGCATGTATACAAACAGCGTACAGATCCGGTAGAGAGAGGATGTTCCACGTTTGAAATGCCTCATTACTACCTCTCCTATTTTCTTGCAATCACAAACTGTCGCAACGTGCCCTTCGCGAAAGACCCCAATTAATTCTTTGCATTGTGGATGTGGATAGAATTTCCAATATTCTCATCATGAAAGAGCAATTATAATTCCATGATTCATACACGCACTGCACGTGAAGCGGCTATCCTAGCCCATTGTCAGTTGTCAGAGTAGTGGATAAACCATGAAAAGGCCTAATCCTGCTACGGGCAGCAGGCTTTAATGAGCAGTCTGTCTCAGGGAAGGCCATGTGATACCCCGGCTAGGGCCAGACCGGTGTAGTGTAGAGGTCAGCCCCTAATGGAGGGCTCCATGGCTTCCCCTTTGGAGAAGGGCGGAGCCCACTTACGTTGACCTGTTAAGTCAAGATGCTCTCCCCTGACCCTCCAAAAGACGCCTAGTTGTGGGATACGGCAAGGCGTGCTTCGCTGCAAACAGCCTCGGTGCCTGCAGGCAGCGCAGTTCACAAGAAATGAAAGGAAGAAGAAAAAAAAAATACGCCAGCTCGGAACAAGAGACCGGGGCCTGTGAAAGATGTAAATTCAAAGCAAAAGCAGCAGAACTTTAACCTATGGGCTATTATGCAGCAAGTGAAACAGAGCTGCCGCTTGGAATTAGGGGACAATGGGGAGTTCAGGCCTGGGGCATTTAACCAACGGACATCTAGTGTATCAGACCCCAATCTTAATGACATCAGTGACCAAAGCGTTGCAGAAATTCTGATCTCCGGTGGCATATAGAAAGGGCTTAGGCCAAAGGGTACTAGCAAAATATATGGGTATAACATGGAGGGGGGGAAAAAAAACCCAGGGGAAAAAAAAAACAGGCAAATATGAAAACTGAAAAAGGATAACGGGAAGAGTGCGAGGCTAGGTGGCGTATTACTGCCGGACTTTACCACGACGCAGTGGGAGAGAAGCTGCACAAACATTTGTGGGATTGCACAGCCCCACAAATGTTAAGTGCCATTTTCAGATCAAAAGCCATAATCGACAAAAATCAATACTGAGGGTGAAAGGCAGAGTTTTTCCCAAAATGCCAGCCGAGTGTTGTTTGCGGAAGGGCAGGAACGACGGATGAGGAGCAGGGGGGTGAGCGGCGGGGACAGCGGGACAGGTGGACTTTGTGCTGATGAGGTCCTGGACACAGAGGCAGGGCAGGCGGGGGGCAGAGCCGGGCCAGGAGACCAAGGTCCCAAACCACGCCAGCCTGTTCCCTCAAGATAAGCCCGGAGGAGGCATATTAATGCTCCCCACTTGCAAATACACGCCCCCCCCCCCCGAGAAAAGAGTTTACGCACGGTACCGAGCGTTACTTGTGAACCCGCATCTTATGGGCACTTTTGAATACGTTTTATTCTTGTTCAAGACAACACAGGATCCTAAAACACCGCAAAATACGAGGCGAAACAGTCTGTGAGTGCAGAAGTACAGTTACTATGAATACGAAAACAGAAGTTTAGCCATTTCCTCAACGCAGATATTTCCCACTTCAACTCTGACGAACGTGCAATGAAATTAAGGTACCTTTTTTTCCTTTTCGATTTCCCTCGTGTAAATCCTTTTCAAACGAAATGCCAATTCTTCTTTTGAGTTCTTTTAAGTCATTATAAATGTTTTCTCTCTCTCTCTCTCTCTCTCTCTCTCTCTCTCTCTGTGCCTCCCCCAACCCTCTCTCTGGCTTAGCCTTCTTGAATAAAATAAGTGCAGATTTGCTGGAAATCAGTAGCTTTTGTGTGTGGCTGCAGGAGCATGGTGAAATGTTTGGACACTAATACCCATTCATTTCGGTAGCGCCATAAATAAAAGCTGCCAGCTATGCGGCTGCCGTGAAGTGGTATTCTTTGGTGCCCAGCGGGATGTCCTGTTCACATTAGCACAGCAGGGAAAACTGGCCGGAACAGCCAGACAACTAAATCAAGACATTGTCAACTTCTGACAAAATTGCTATAGGGGGAGAGCCAGTTTTAAGAGGGGTTGTGTATGTGTGATTTAGTGTGTTTGTGTGTATGCATGTCTGCACGTCTGGGTGCATGGGGGAGACAGAAAGAGAGAGAGAGAGAGAAAGAATAAGAGAAAGAACGAGGAAGGCAGGAGGAAGACATGAAATCTCTTCAACAATGAAGTATATTTCTTTAAAGGAAACAAAAAAAAAAAAACCCAACAATTCTTTCAAGGATAGAAGGATGAGCGGTTGAATGCGGAAGTGTTATCATGGAAACCGCGATACAAAAAACCTCCATTAAACACCCCTCTGCCACACATCTCACATTGCCCCCCCCCCCCCCCCAACCACATGCCAAAATATTGTCGGGGATCTATTCAAAAAGATTCATTTCGCCCAATGTGGCCGAGGCCTTGAAATCAGCCCGGTGAAGAAAATATGACACACAAAAGAGAAAAAAAAAAAGAAAAGAAAAGAAAAGAAGAGAGGATCGTGGGTAACATGTCAACCGATAACTAAGATCGGGACAAATTCATAAATAGCGGCCCGCGAGTGAGGAACGCGCTTCGTACACGTTACAGGCGAGATTGGCCGCTGGATTTCGCCTCGTCTCTGGACGACACGACTGTGGCCTCCTGTCACTTCGAGGCACCTAATTAGCAACTGAACATCAGTCTCCTGTCTGTACATATAAACTTTACTAATCCCCAATAAAAAAAGGATCAGAGGTAAATCTCCGAGCATCTGTGCTAAACTTAGGAAAGGTCAGAGTGAACAGCACACATGGCGGCAGAATGTCATAAAGCACACCCCTCTAAACAGAGTTCCAGCCCTGGGCTACATTTGCAGGTGGTCGATTGCCTGGTCTTCACAGAGGTTAACTCTCGCGGAGTGCTAAAAGCTCCAGGTCTGAAAGGAAGGCCTATCATCAGAGGAGGCTGCCTTAGTGCCAACAAGACCCAAATAATGACAACCCTGACCTCAGTTAAGTACATATCACAGCAAGAGCTCTTGGATGTGCTGCCCAGAACAATGTGGGAGGAGAAGGGAAAAGGACCACAGCTGGGATGTACCATGCCAGTCGGCCTACCATTTCGGTTCGGGGTAACCCGCTAACTTAGATGTGGTTAAAAAAATAAATAAATAAATAAAATAAAATCCCCACATTTTTTTTTCTAAATAAATAAAAGAGAGGAAAAAGGTGACTCGCTTTCAAACCGCATGTTTTCTTTTCTTTTAAACCAAAAATCTGCTAAACGGCGGTCCAACGCTTCCCTACAATGGGGGAAATGAGCTCTTACGCTGCACGCCATAGACCTAATGTGTACTGCAGTGCAGATTTCATGTGGAAGCACGGAGGGAAATGAGGTTTGGCAGTGCCACCATGAGGTTGCGGCTGGATTTCGTGTGTCTGGAGGCATGTTGGAGCAATTCCAGACTGCCCCTGTTTTGGAGTTCTGTGAACTGGAGATGAGAGGCTCTAACTTGGAGTCTTTGCTACAGGGTTCAGTGAACCTTGAGAAAACACCAGCGAATCCGTCACTATCATCCCTCCTGGGACAAAGCTGGCCGGCCACTTCTGAAGCTTCAGTGACCCAAGGCCCGGACCCTGCTGCTCTCCATTCCCTGCCCTACGCAGCCACTGGGAATCTATGACCTCAAGTTCATCAGGAATCACACACGAGCATAGAAGCTTCAAAAGAATGGCAGGGACTGTCATGTATTTAAACTGTGTTGGCCCTCCGCTTGATCTGATCAAATTAAAAAAAAGAAGAAGAAAAAAAAGGACACTCAGGGGTGTACAACTGCATATTTTTAAATTATTTTCCAGGGAAATCAAATGTTGTCATATAAACAATTCTGTGCTTTGGTAAAATAATAAATGAATAAATAAAAATTAAAAAAAAAACAAAAACAAAACTCTACATCAAGAATGTATCATGAAAATTGTTATGATTTTGTAATAGCCTTCTTATTGCATCCAAGCCCAGATGGCCCTTAATTGGTTGGCAAAGGGAGCAAGAGGTCTTCTTTGAGGCGTGAGTGTGTGATTGTTGCTGCTGAATTGCTGCTGTGAAAGGCTGGCTGCGTGATGTGGAGATGGAACAGTGTGAGAACAGGTCACACAAAGGAGCCACCAGCCATGTGCAAGGAGTGTGTGTGTGTGTGTGTGTGTGTGGGGGGGTGGTAGCTGCCTAAGGAAAGACAGTCTAAGACAGCAAATTCTACACAAAAATGAAAATTATGTGTGTGTGACGGGGATGGGGGGCATCTATGCATGTATTTTTTACAGTGGAAAAGTCATCACTACTCTTTTTCTAGCACTCTGTCTCGCTACTCATGTATGTGTGCGTATATACTACACTCAGCTGTCTAGCTACTCATGTATGTGTGTGTATATACTACACTCAGCTGTCTAGCTACTCATGTATGTGTGTGTATATACTACACTCAGCTGTCTAGCTACTCATGTATGTGTGTATGTATATACACTCAGCTGTCTCGCTACTCATGTATGTGTATGTATATACACTCAGCTGTCTAGCTACTCATGTATGTGTGTGTATATACACTCAGCTGTCTCGCTACTCATGTATGTGTGTGTATATACTACACTCAGCTGTCTAGCTACTCATGTATGTGTGTGTATACACACTCAGCTGTCTAGCTACTCATGTATGTGTGTGTATATACTACACTCAGCTGTCTAGCTACTCATGTGTGTGTATATACACTCAGCTGTCTAGCTACTCATGTATGTGTGTGTATACACACTCAGCTGTCTATCTACTCATGTATGTGTGTGTATACACACTCAGCTGTCTATCTACTCATGTATGTGTGTGTATATACTACACTCAGCTGTCTAGCTACTCATGTATGTGTGTGTGTATATACTACACTCAGCTGCCTAGCTACTCATGTATGTGTGTGTATATACACTCAGCTGTCTAGCTACTCATGTATGTGTGTGTATATACTACACTCAGCTGTCTAGCTACTCATGTATGTGTGTGTATATGCTACACTCAGCTGTCTATCTACTCATGTATGTGTGTGTATATACTACACTCAGCTGTCTAGCTACTCATGTATGTGTGTGTATATACTACACTCAGCTGCCTAGCTACTCATGTATGTGTGTGTATATACACTCAGCTGTCTAGCTACTCATGTATGTGTGTGTATATACTACACTCAGCTGTCTAGCTACTCATGTATGTGTGTGTATATGCTACACTCAGCTGTCTATCTACTCATGTATGTGTGTGTATATACTACACTCAGCTGTCTAGCTACTCATGTGTGTGTATATACACTCAGCTGTCTAGCTACTCATGTATGTGTGTGTATATACACTCAGCTGTCTAGCTACTCATGTATGTGTGTGTATATACTACACTCAGCTGTCTATCTACTCATGTATGTGTGTGTATATACACTCAGCTGTCTAGCTACTCATGTATGTGTGTATATACACTCAGCTGTCTAGCTACTCATGTATGTGTGTGTATATACACTCAGCTGTCTAGCTACTCATGTATGTGTGTGTATATACACTCAGCTGTCTAGCTACTCATGTATGTGTGTGTATATACTACACTCAGCTGTCTAGCTACTTATATATGTGTGTATATACTACACTCAGCTGTCTAGCTACTCATGTATGTGTGTGTATATACACTCAGCTGTCTAGCTACTCATGTATGTGTGTGTATATACACTCAGCTGTCTAGCTACTCATGTATGTGTGTGTATATACACTCAGCTGTCTAGCTACTCATGTATGTGTGTGTATATACTACACTCAGCTGTCTAGCTACTTATGTATGTGTGTATATACTACACTCAGCTGTCTAGCTACTCATGTATGTGTGTGTATATACACTCAGCTGTCTAGCTACTCATGTATGTGTGTGTATATACACTCAGCTGTCTAGCTACTCATGTATGTGTGTGTATATACACTCAGCTGTCTAGCTACTCATGTATGTGTGAGTATATACTACACTCAGCTGTCTAACTACTTATGTATGTGTGTATATACTACACTCAGCTGTCTAGCTACTCATGTATGTGTGTATGTATATACACTCAGCTGTCTAGCTACTCATGTATGTGTGTGTAGATACACTCAGCTGTCTCACTACTCATGTATGTGTGTGTATATACTACACTCAGCTGTCTAGCTACTCATGTATGTGTGTGTAGATACACTCAGCTGTCTCACTACTCATGTATGTGTGTGTATATACACTCAGCTGTTCACTTAAGCTGCAACAAATTGCATGAAGTTCAAAGACGAGCGCTTGTGATTTGCTTTGAGCTCTTCAGTGCATCAGTCCTGACATCATGTCTGGCTTTGTGAATGCAACATTAAATAAACATGCCTTTATGACTGACTTCCTTTGTTTTTCTCATACACAAGCGCTTGTGGGTGGTTTGTGCATGTTTTGATGCTTGGTTTCTGGTTGACTATATTCTGCTTCTGGCTAAGTGCATGCGACGTCTAGGTTTGTGATTATCTTTAAAAAACAAAATACAATACTGCAAAAAAACAAAACAAAAATTACATTCCTTAAATGCATAAATGTTTAATAGTATTCTACTATTCTTACTGGTTATGAAAATATTCCAAATGAAACGCCCCGACAAAAGCATTAAATTCTTAAACTCAGATCAAACCGCATCTTATTTTGAAAAAATCCTACAGCTTCCCCCATCTCACTCTTTCTCTCCTCTGTGTGTGTGTGCGTATATATACACACACACACACACACACACACACACACACACACACACACACACGTATATACACTTATGCATACACACGTATATATATCCTATATATATATCCTATATATATACGTGTGTATAGGATATACACACGTATGTATGTACGTATGCACGTACGTACGTACGTATGTGTGTGTATGTATATATATACATACACACATATATACATACATACATACATACATACACACACGTGTATAGGATATATACACGTATGTACGTATGTATGTATGTATGTATGTATGTATGTATGTCTGTGTGTCTGTGTGTGTGTGTATATATATATATATCGACACGGATACAGCAAAAATATTTTAATGCATAGCAGTACAGGCCTGTTTCGTGCATCTCACACTCATTAGCTGCTATATATATATATATATATATACACACACACACACACACACACACATATCTCCTTTGTCAGCACCCGACACACACACACACACACACACACACATATATATACATATATATGTCTATACATACACACATGTATATATCTCTCTCCTGTGGGGGGGTGTGTGTGTGTATATATATATATATATATATATATATATATATATATATATATATATATATATATATATATATATATATATATATATATATATATATACATATCCTAGGTCTTCAGGCCCTGAGAGGGGAGACATAATGGAGAAAAAGATGAGGACCTAACACTTGCACAACACCTAAAAGGATGTCTTTATGAGCCACGAGCAAAATTAACCTGTGTCAAAATGGCAGGCCATGGGAGAGGTGGAGGTAGACATCAAATCAACAGCAGTCCAATACAGCATCCTATTATCAATGACATTACACGCTCGCTCCTGGCCAAGAGGCTGCGGCGCCGCAGAAGTTCAGGTGTTGCCTGATTCATTAGTGCCTGTGTCTCAGCCGGGCTGACGGCTCTCCCATTGTCCTGAGAGGGGTGAAAACTGTCGAAAGGAATGGCGCGAGAAGGAATGCCTCTCCCTCCTGTCAACACCGTGTCACTTTAATTTCTTTTTTTGACGCACTGTCTTGACACCTGGAAAGGTTTGCGGGAGCAGGGAGGCGAGGGATCGTTGCAGAGTCCTATTTAAAGGGGGCAGTTGACACTGATGACATTTCCTCTTCCTCCTCCTTGCAACCTAGCCTCCTCTCATTAATATGAGAAAATGCATCGCCGTTACAGTACGTGTCACCCTGTGGTTGAAAGGAATGGTAATGTTTAATCATAACCTAACTTTATTTTGAAGAAAAGAAAAAAAACAATTCAGGTGCTGACAGCATCATTTGCACGTTTGGAAACGACGGGCAGAGAAACAAATGTAGATATTAAAATATTGTACCGAAACTGAAAGTATTGATCCAATCGCATCAACATTATTAGTAAATTGACTCAGGAGCAGTCTTAATTGGGGGTAACTTTATTACGGTTGATGATACACTGGACCCAAGACTAGCTAACGATGTAAAAGTAATGATGATGTTAATGTTTGTGTCTTAGTATTTATATAGTCAACCACGGTACTGTTTAAGAATATAATGGCCGTCAATGGATGCACAGAGCTCATAATGTAATGTGCCCCTCCCTTTGGGAGCTGATCTCCTCATCTGGGTCATGGTGAGTATTAAAAGGGTTAAGGGTGCACAGTAAATTTATTGTGGCTCTAACAGCACCAACGGGCCAGAGCACTAATGGATGACCTTGGGGTTTGGCTGTTCCAGACTTGAGG
This sequence comes from Lampris incognitus, assembly GCF_029633865.1. Lineage (NCBI taxonomy): Eukaryota > Metazoa > Chordata > Actinopteri > Lampriformes > Lampridae > Lampris > Lampris incognitus. The sequence goes on from NC_079216.1 coordinate 63,564,964, forward strand.
AGATCATGTCTCACCACCTCCCTACCACCAGGATGACCCTAGCCCTCTCTGCCCCTGGCCTCAACCTTTAACTCACTGATCTTTGACCAAATTATTAAGCAGACACCTGCTTTCCGGTGCATGGCCAGAGCCAGGGGGATGGAGTCACCCTTGGTACTCTAATTTGATGTAAATGTGTGGTGTGACAGTATCTATCTCGTTAAAGACAGCCCATCTGTTAGACTTCCCAGCAGACCATCGCCAATATCAATATCATCTCTGAGATGGTGACCTGAGCCTATCTGCTGCGCGATTGTGGTTTTTACATCATTGTATTATGATTGTACAAAGTGGCCAATGGCACTAGTATTGCAGAAAGCACACGGAATCAAACAGACGATAAAGCCGCATGGCCCCACTGCAGAATGCGGCTAATAATAAGTTCGGATAGGCTCCTGACTGAGGGGACAGGTATTTATGGGGGATAAAGTTAGCCCCCTCGGCAGGTGGCTCCAGTGGAATTACTTCCTTTTTCACGTGATGTGTTGTGAAAGGTACATAAGCGCTCAGGTACACCTCTCGGGGGCACAGATGTCCACAGTGTTACAGCAACACCCAGTTGCTCGTAACAGAAGCGGATGAACTTTTTTTCCCCATTATTCCTAAAGGCTCGCTCGTATTAAAATAGGGATTTTTTTTTTGTTGCATAAATACGCCTGCGTTAAACCTGAACGGCAATCGGCGGAGCAAGAAATAAAAAAGAAAATGACGGAAATAAATGAAACCATTAAGATATCGAGTTTGCCTCCATTTACATCCCCTGCCTTTATATCCTCACGCCTCCGTTCCCCCCCCATCCAAACCAAATGCAGGTGAGTTCATGCGTGCATACATTCACCCCGGGAATAGGGGTTGGACAAAGTTAGTAATTTTGTAATTATATCAACTCGGGAAATATAGTCCTCTGTCAAGGGCGTAAAGGTAAAGGCGCAGAACCCAAAAGACTGCTATGGACCTCGGGGACTCGCATGTGTCAAACTTTCGGAGGGGGGGGGGGGGAAAGGAAAGAAAAAGAGCCGCCATTAAGGTATAGCTTGGAAATGACACTGACCTAGGTCTGCCATCTTGCATTGTCCCACCATCTGCACAAACGTGAACTTTGCCTTTAAATCCTGCCTTCTCAATTAACATGTCCAGCTGGGTGGAGAATTCCGTCAGCTCCCTAATATCATTACTGCCACACCAGACTGTGATATAAATATTAAAAAAGCGCCCAGAGCTCTTTTTGCTTGCTATGTGAGAGCTTCTGCTTCTTGGGTCATAATGAAGTGCACCCACACAGCAGGGTAATTCTAGAAAGCGCGGTCTTATTAGGGCTTCTGAACACCGCTAGAATGGAAATTATAAATGCCCGGGCCATCTCTCTTCAGCTGACGGAGGACGTCAGACATTAGACAGTACCTACACAGCAAAACAAGACATCCTCCAATGCTCCTTGGCGACTGAGGCTCAAGCCTCTTTTGAGGTATTCCAGTGGCCGGAGACAAAGAGGGTTTAGAATGCATCAAGTCTTATTCCAAAATGCAAGCTGTGTGGTCTTTGTGATAGCCCCATTACAGCATGAAGGACTCTTACTTTAGGCTGTATGTCTGTGTGTGTGTGTGTGTGTGTGTGTGTGTGTGTGTGTGTGTGTGTGTGTGTGTGTGTGTGTGTTTGCTTGTATGGATAACTGTAGTTCCCAAGGAAAAAAAGATCTTAAGAAGAAGTCTTTGAATGTAGGACGTTGGCACTGTAGCGGTTAATCTCTCCCCACGGCTTTACAGACTGCTGTGGATTTAGGAGCTGGCATCATAACTGACCAGTGCTGTTTGATTAGATAACAGGGGATCTTCTGCAGGAATCAATGGTCCACCATGCCGAAAGGAAACAGTTTGCTTCTACGGTGCCCGTCGTCCGTTCTGCTTAGGAAACGGCGGGGGTGACTTTTCAACAGTCTGACTCCACAAGCTGCCAGGCAGCATCAGCCATGGCGATACCACGATCATGGCGATACCGCAGACAGCACCAGCTTGTACCAGATGCAGGGAATTAGCTAACCCTTTGACAGTCATCGGTTGTGTCCGGCAGCTCTCCTCGAGACAGATTGGACGGCATTGTAGGGTCTGTGCCTTTGCCAAAAAGGCCAAAGTTATCGTAAAGAGGGCCCCTAATGTACAGAACCGCCTATAGGACGCTGACATGCAGCGTGTCGCCACTTCACTGTGAACTTCACTGCTCACGGTCCTTTTCGTATGGATGCTATGTTTGCAAAATTAGTGCCGTTTTCTGCCTTGAGCATGTTTTTTGGCATCAGAGACGTTATCATTGGGTGGCCAAAGGATACAGACTGGCTCATTATGCTTGGTTAACATGCTGACCAGATGAATACCCTTTTGTCTTCATTTGATGCCAAGAGAAGTCCAGCTACACATGGCTGGGGATACCGAGGAGACAGACCAAGGAGCAGGAGGCTCCACATTTGCCACAGATGCTGCAAACCCAGAGACTTATAGTATATAGCTCTGAATGAGAAGATCAAATGTGGCCCCTTTTATATCCGGGTTTGTTTGAATTTCATGTTCGCCGTGGACATTAATTTGAATATAAAGCAAGTATAAAAGGCATAGACGTTTATTAAGTTGATACTATCATTGGCTTAATAACCTGTATTCATAAAAACCAACACACTCCTGATAAGAAATCCATATTAATCTGATAAAATGTATGACACTAAAGGCTTTTTTGGGCAACTCATAGTAAATTGAAGAGGCTGTTTTATTTTCACAGCACCAGTGTAATTCCGATATTCCCATTATATTTTGGGAATTGGGATGGACTGGTGACCTGTCCAGGATGTTTCCCCACTTTCCGCCCTGGGATAGGCTCCAGCATCCCGCGACCCCAATTAGGAAAAGCGGCTTGGAAAATGGATGGATGGATGGATGGATGCAACTCTGGAAAGTTGTGGAACTTCACAAGGGCCGTAGGCGGTTTGATCACAGGAAAGTGGAACCTCGCTTAAAACATTTTCCTCATTATGTTAGCTAAATACCGGGCAAAAACGCATTTTATATGTAAACCCGTTTCTGACAAAGGTTCTCTGATGGTTTGGTCACAGCGGCAGAAGGGACTGGCTAAGCTGGGCCCAAGCCATACTGGTGTAGAGGGCCTTTGTCCCCTAGAAGGAAATACACTGCGAGTGCATGGGGGTGGATGTCACTTCAGATACACATGCATTTAGGGTCTGCATGGGGTAAATAATGTACAACAATGATATCTTTGATCATTGCAAGAACTCCCCAGCACAGGAACTGTGTCGAGTGTGGTTATCATCAACCCATTTTCAATTCCCCCAGCACAAATCATTTCATGGCTCCTTCATCCCATGTGCCACAACAGGGTTTCAGAAGCAATTTCAGCTGAAAAATAAGGTGCTTTTCTTCAATTTTCGAGCCATTTGTATCAGGGATAGTGTTGTTTACCTAGCTAGTACACTGGTATTTACATACCTCTTTAAAGAAAAAAAAAATTGCTAGGTATGATTTATGGACTTCAGCAAGGGAACAATTTTCTGTGTTGTGCACCTAATCTGTAAGGGTATGGAGAAAGGTCACATTGACCATACAAATACCGTGGCCCTTACAAAGAGGGTGGGTGGATATTCATTCTCCTTAAAAAAATGTCAGTTAGGTCTGATTTATGATATGCAGAGAACACAGCGCTTGACAACACCTTTGGTTTCAGCCTTATATCAGGCCCAAAAATGAAACTCCCTGGGCCATTGAACTACTCAGAACAACATTATTAGTGTATGTTTGGTGATAAGAAAATACTGCTATTACTGCTAAAACTATAACTACCACACACAATAATAATACTTATTATCATTATCATTATTATGATCATAATAATCTTGCAATGCCAAGATATTTACTATTTTTTGTGCTCATAATGAAATCTGTCTCTCTAAAGGTTATACTAATAGGAAAGCAATAAAAGCAGCAAACATATTACATCATAAGGAGACGAGGCAATAAGAAGGGAAGGACAGAGAGAGACAGGAAAGATGCTGTCAGGTGTTGGGATCAATGCTATGTTTCAGAGCCGTAACCTTTAGCCTCTCCCTGGACTCCAGAGTGATATGATACCATGGGACTGATAGGGATGGAAATTACATTTTCACATACCCGGTGAGCGCGGTGCCACTTTCAGGCCTTGTTTCTTTCCCTTTATTTCGTCAAACAAACCTGTCTTTCGTGATGCCCGGGTTGAATTTGATCCGCTGTGGCGAGACAGAGAATCAGCTGTTCTCACAACCCTTTCCTGAGTTACTGAAATTTCCTTGCATGCAAAGATGGCATCCTGCCTTGGGCGATGACAACCGAACGTGCATAGTTAGAAATCAATGCAAATCTGTTAATTTATTATCCATTAAAACATGACATTGTCTTTGTATCCTCATTAATATTAATATCACTGTTGTCTTCCTGCTCTGCAGCAGAGCCATTTGGCAAGGACGTGTGTGTTTTTGCTGGAGAGAATAAAAGGGGAATGGTCCCAAAAAGGTCAAACCAAATCACAGAGATGCTGAAACACTGAGCAAAATAATAAAGGGCATCACAATCAAGATATCACCCTCGGACACACCAGTGGGGTTGCAATGTGCTCCTAAATGTATTGTACAACTGGTATGATGTGACTGCAGGAAAGGAGGCTTTACTGCACATGAAGCATCTCACTAAAGATAATGCATACAACTGTTATTGGTTACAACATAATTAACTGACATATGTATCTTTTTTATATCAAAAATTATTGGCAATATCAAATAAATATTATAATTATATCTATGATCTATCTATCTATCTATCTATCTATCTATCTATATATATATATATATATATATATATATATGTGAGTGTGTGTGTATACATGTATACATATATACTCCTGCTAAAACACTTATCGACAACAAAAACCACCAACTTAAAAACTTTGGTGACTCTATATTTATCTCGGATACCAGTATAGTTGCTTTGCGAGCATATAATATTCAACTATATACAAATTTATCTGGTTCTACAGAATATTGCACACATACATACATACATATTATTTATATATATATAGAGAGAGAGAGAGCGGGAGAGAGAGAGAGAGCACACATATAGAGGGCCCATGTTGAGATTCTGTTTCATGTTCAGCATTATGCACTCATTATTTACAGTGCGTGCACTCTTGGCACGGACAGGCCAATTTATGGGGAAGCAGCGGATCAAGTTCAGTCCTAATGACAACCCCTCGCTGACCTCTCTAGAGAAAACAAATGGAACCCCAAGGTGATGTTTCAATTTCACTAACTACTTGGGTGTCCTGGGGAAGAGAACAGATGTAGCCCTGAGGATGAGGAAGGGGTGAGGTGCAGGTCAAGGTCACCATACGCCAAGGTTAGGGTCAGATAAGCACGGCTGGCTCGAGGTCTTCACATGCCCACGGGCCATAAAAGAGAGGCGTGGAAAGAGACTCAAGAGCCATGGATCAAGTGTTATTCCACCGAGGGCCTGAGGGCTGGGTGAGGGCAGGGGCACCGAGGTTCACTACTGTCATATGCCTGGGTTATACAGTTGCTCTAAGTGTCATCATCTGCTTTGGACTGGTGCTGAAGACCACTTGCTAAATCAATAATGAGAGTACCAGTGAAGGCGATACAGAGTTCTCTCACCTCATATATGGGTGAAATTAAAAAGCATATATCTAATAAAAATAATAAGTGAGAAACAAAGCTGGTTAAAAAAATGAGGTGATACTTTCCACGCTCTTACAGGCCTAGTATGTATAACCCTGATATATTTTTTCATATATCTATGTTTTTTTATGCAGTTGTTGGTAAAATCTTTGGCTTTCCAAAGGTAAAATGTCAAGACTACAGCACAACCTATAGGGGGGGGGGAAATAACTGTTATAACCAAAGAAATGCTATCTAATTGGAAAAATCTAAATGAATTACCTCAAGTTATTTGTTAAGACTGTAAAATGTCAGCTATGCCATTAGTTGCGGAGAGAGATCCCATGGTATTTGGAGAGAATAAATTAGTTCTAGCACACTTATTTTGACTTAATTAATAAGATAACCTAAGTGATTTATTTGATTTCCCAGACTGTAAGGCACAGTAATACCCTACAGTATGAGGTAAATTCGCTAAATGTGTTCGACTAGAGAAACACAACAGGAACCGAGTGAGGCTGCAATTACTGTCATATTCATGGGGAGGAGGATGCTAATAGGGAGATTTTCTGCTGCAGATCAAATCAAATGTAAATGCATCCTGACGCTTCCCTTAATAAGAAGTTGCAAGTAGTTTGATAAATTCTTAAGGATTATGATTCCACTGGTTGGCAACTCATGGCATGCAAGCTCATCCTGTTGCAACAATATGTAGTGCACACTGTACTACTGCATTGTACAATGTATTAAGATATTTCGCTCTGTGCAGTTATAATGAGTTACATTATTGAATTTGGGAATAATCCATAACCTTTTCTCGGGTCCAAAGAATACACAGGGAAACCAATACATCCAGACATCAACCGCAACTCAAGTGAGCAGTGAATTACGGTTTTAGAAGAATGTTGATCCTCTATTCATCTATTATTCAGTTTTCAGGAGACAAACAATAATGACCTCCGTGTAATGAGAAGATTAAAGAAGGATCTAGACTGAATGAAGCTTAACTTAAACAGCTACAACCTTCAAAACCCATTGGAGATGTGTACTTCTAATTGTGCCAGAACTGCTAATGGACTTGCAATACACATCTTTATATATATAAAGCAAGAGTGTATGATTGTATGTTCGCTTAAAACTCCAAAAATACTCATTGTAGAACAAAAAGAAAGGTAGCTTTAGAATCAGCACTTTCCAAGGATTGCACAGTTCGAAAAATATTTCAAAAACCAAGTAAAAAAATCGATTTATTTGCGAAAGAGGCATTCCAACGATGCTTTGTGGAGACTTCCGCCAAATCCTTCCAGTGGTCAAGGGAGGTACTACACCTAACATTGTCAATGCTAGCCTGAAGACGCACAACGTGGTTTATCCTGAGGCGCTTGAGCACTGAGCGATTAATACACACACTGGCAAAGAAGCTTGATGAATGGATTGAAAATGATGACATTTGATAATTTTCGTTAATAAGATTCGTGTATTCGACATTTGTTTATCACATTATCATATCGTAAATGATCCTATATTTCATCATCGATTATATCGTAAAGATCAGATGGTGTTGGTTGTTTTGGTGAGAACATTTCCCCCGGGCAACGCCGGGTACCTCTGCTAGTATTGTATATTCATTTATATCAACTCGTGTTGATGTAAAAAGAAAACATATTTAAGATGAAACATAAATCTTTTTTTCTTTTTTACATTTCTTTGGAGATTCTTCTTGGATCGCTGCACTAATGATTGAACAGAGCATTAAATGTGTTGCACAATATGTAATGTTTTCCACATTTTTACGGACTCATCTCCATCTTGGCGATACATATCTTACAGCTTAGTCATACCAGGTATTGTATACAAAGAATAAAATGAAATATTCAATACAAGACTCCAAAATATGACGGAACAGTTATTTTCTCTGATTATTTTTTTGTGAGATGGAATGGGTGATGAATGGGTGATGAAGGTGCGTGGACAATAGTGGTGCAAATATTCGCTGCGGTGCTAAAATGCTAAATTATCCGATCTGAAGAGAGATGATGCAAATCAAGGTATCGAGTTCATCACTTGAGCGCCTCGACCACAGATTTCCATTACACAAGACAAAATACAAGGCGTGAAGTGCAGCCATTGTTCTGAATGACTTCTTTTGTTTACAGCTGCGGTTTTGAAGTGATTTTCCTCAAAAAAGACTGCCGCAAGTGAGTCAGATTATCAACGTTAGTAGTTCAATGTAAAACCACCGATATCAACTGAGAGTTGACAAAGTTATTCTGCATAATTGAGAAAAAACAGAAAGGAATAAAAAAAATAGTACATGTGGTATGACTGTTTTCAGACTGGCTAGAGAGCGAGAGCGAGAGAGAGAGAGAGAGCGAGAGAGCGAGAGAGCGAGAGAGAGAGAGAGAGAGAGAGAGAGAGAGAGAGAGCGAGAGATGTCTCCACAAAGGTCACTCCTTCTTTGTTGTCAATAATTGACATTTATACATGCGTTTCAAACGTCACTGATAAAATTATGGGAGATAATGGAGAGAGAGTTGCCTCCACTGGCATGCAATAAGGCGTAATGAGATGCAAAAATGCAAATGTCTTTGTGCGTGCTCCAGCCTCCTTTTGTGGGGTGCCATGGCGTCTGTGGCTGATGATAGATGCCACGCTGGTGGTGGCAGACAGAATGGTGACATGTGAGAGCGGGAGCAAGCAGAAAACAGAACTGGGGCAAATATGCCACACACCCTCTGAAAATCCCATAACTGCCTCAGCTAATGCTTCCCTGAATGCTCTCCAATTCTCCACTTTACAGTTAATTAATTGCTACGGGCGGACAACTCTTTTGTGAATTTGCGATGAAATGTAGAGTGTGTATCGTACATACCCGTGCACATGTGGCAGTTATGGTCTGGATGGGAAATCCCTTTACGTTCACAAACTGCTCTTGATGAACAAAAATCGCCACGTTTTTATTTGATTGGATCAATTTTACATTACGCATGATGATTATGGAAAGCCCTTAAGCAGCGCCTGTGTCCTTAGCCTGAACTTCCGTATCAACTAAAGTGACTGGAATACAGTTCCAGCCTGCTCATAATGGATGGACAGGATCTGTAAAACACAGATTCAGCAGTTTCACCGTTAATTGAGCTTGTCTACTGCAACAAATAGCGAACGTCCATATTTACTCTCCGTGGACGGGCGTTCATAAGTAGATACCTTGCATTTCAATGGCACATTTGGGCAGACCACTTGACTGATCTTCAAGTCTGGTTCGACTGTTCCCCTTACCAACAGTATGAGCTTGCATCATATCCTCTACGAGACCTATTATTAAGATAAATATAAAACTGGGCGTGCATCCCTCACACTTAACGATGCTAAAACGATACAAAATAATTAACAGCTACTGCAGTTTTACCATTAGCTGGTTCACCTCTGCCAAACCTGCCATCCACTCTGTAGCATGGGTGGCTGATAAGAATAGCATAGAAGCCATTGCAAGCAGTCATGCTGTTTGTTAGAAGCAATTAATTTCTCTGTGGCCTTCACTCCATTCAGGGTAAGCTTTTGTGCTCTAAATCCCACTATTCGGAGCTCCTCTTGTGCCACGAAGGAGGGTATGAGAGAGCGGAGGATAGGGAGAGAGAGAGAGAGGGAGAGAGGGAGATGCTGAGACAGAAGCTTTGGATGACAGATTATCTTGGGTCAGTTAAGCATGTAATTGCTCAAATGAGTTAAAATCCCTTCAAATATCTGCCTCTGCACCTCATCACACCACTTCATAGACTTAAACATTTGACAATTGACAAAAATACACAAAAAGGAGGTCTTCACTAGTCCACTGACGTGACGGTTTTTCTACCAAAGGAACACATTCATTTTTTTTTCTTTTTGCACGTTAAAAAAAAGGTACTGAATTTATGGAATCTGCAGATTATCTAATCTTGCACCGGTGACCGATTGTGCGGCAATGACGTTTCTTTAGACCCTGGCCAGAGGTGCACTTTCCTCCATTAAAAGCATGGCAATCAGACTGCCCCGCTTTAATCGATTTAAAGAAAAAAAAATATATCTCTTTTTTTTTTATCCCCAGTTGAGCCTTCAGTGCTTTTTGGTGGAGAAAGGTGGCACAAATCTTAAGAAAAGAAGAGGCTGTTTCTCTCTCGAGACCCTGCATCTGCTTACATATTTAACATCCACGGGGAGCCTCACGATCAACGATATTGGTGTATTGATGTAGATGGACCGATCGTAACATACAGTATAGATACATATATCTATACTGTATGTAGGTATGAGCAGAAGCACTGAGGATTGGGTGACAGGATGGATGTGTCTTAAGTGGAGAGAGCGAGTAACAAACGGTGCGGTCTACACGTTCAGATCTGGAGAACGTGAGCGCTCTCCTTGCCAAGGCTTTCTCACATTGCCACTGTTGCTCCAGGCCTGGGCTGAAGGATCTGCGCCTCCAAATGAGAAGCCGCTGCATGCCAGATTGTCAGAAGGGTCTTGTAGTTAACTGAAAGGACTGCTCTCTTTTGTTTTTTAACGTTTTCTTCCTTTCTTAATCTAATCATTAGTCTAACCCCAGTTCTGCATCGTTTTCTGCAAAAGACACCATCGCGTTCAAGACTTAACATCAGCTTTTATTGCCTGTGTATGGTTTTCACAATATTAGACGCAATTGCACTGTGGTAAAATGTAATTCCTGCTTCTACCCGCAATAAACATTTCAAAAATGTATGCACGCTTCCATAAAATATGTTCTGGTAAGTAAAAGAGGCTTTTTTTCTTCTTCCCTTTTTTTAAACGTGTAAATGAAAAGTGAATGTACTGTGAAGAAGGAAAATAAGATTTTTTTTGGAAATATTTTTTGCCAGGTGTATTTAGCCGATGCCAAATGCCACCCTCAGAGCAGAGAGGGCGTCATGTATTACTCCCCTGAATGAATGCTAATGAGGGCATGTGTGTACATCTGAATGTTATTCACACCACATCAAACTGGGCCTGCAAAGAGGTGCAAAACTGGGGCTGGCAGCATCCCAAACCAAGGCAACCTGGAAGATTGTCAGACATTACATGTGCTTAGGAGAGACAGTGCATGCATGGAAACACTGCACTGCAATAAAAAGCACAGGGCCTATATTTAGCGGGGCTCGGTTTATACAGATGGGAGGCTCAACATCTGCCAAGTAGTTGATGCCGTTCATAGTCTAAAAGGTTCGGTTCTTTTATTTGGGATGCTAAATGCCTCAAACCATAACTGGGAGTAACCTGGTATGTGGTGCAGTACTACATCAAACCTGAATGTAGTTTCATCTCTGCGGTAAACGCCTCTCACTGCGTTCTGCAAAAAGAGCAGCAAACACTTAGTTTTGTTTATTTTGGTCCTGTGCTTCCATTTTTTTCTGTGTATCATGCATATTATGTGTATGCATGTATGCATATATGTATACTTGTGTTTGCATGTGTGCATTTTATCCTATTTGCGAAGCATGTTGTAACTGTATGTTTTAAAAAGTGCTATATAAATAAAATATTATTATCAGACCATGTCGCTGGAGTCCTCTCACAGAAACCAGGGTTTGATTTGTCTCATTTAAAGCACAACTGCATTCTAAATAACACAATTAGACATGTGACCCATAGAGCTGCCCCCCCCCCCGAACACACACACACACACACACACACACACACACACACACACACACACACACACACACACACACACACACACACACACACATACACGAAGGTCTACACACTAAAGTTGTGGCAGCCATGTCAACCAGGACTCACAGCTCATCTTTGAATCTTGAATTCACAAAACCTCGCAGTGCATTTTGGATAATATCGCCTAAAATGTCTGAGCAACCCCCCCCCCCCACAACCACACTGTCAGAAAACAAACAAACAACAACAACACATCTTAGTGTAACCATGCAGTTCTTCTTCAACTTCCTTTGAAAAATGACAGATGCAACACATAAAAGAAATTCAGATAAAAGGGGAGCGTTATAAAGACCATAATGATCAAATATGCATACTTTAGATCTATAGTCATGAAAACAGTGAGAGTTGGGGCAAAGCTTTCCGCGGCCAATACAATGCAAACACTTGGAAGAATCACAAACCAGTTACAATCACTTATTTGGGATGAGCGGCGTAACTAAGGTGAGACACACCCGGGGTAGGCTTCACGTCTGCTGACAGCTGACAGGCAGACAAGGTCACTGGATGTACAAGCTCTCATTTAAAACATAGACATGAGAGCAGAACCGGGGTTAGTTGGGTCTATCAGAGCTGTCAATCAATTAATGACAATTATTGAGCAAGGACGCCCGTGGGAGGCGAGAGAGGGAATGAGAATGACCGTGGAGGAACAACACGGGGAACGGGGCGAATTATGGAGATTGGAAAATAATGACTAAACCTGAACGATATTGCCGAGCCCACACATGACGACCTCTCACTTCTCGGCGTGTGCAAAGTGTGGTGACCGAACGCCGCCGCGACAGTTTGGAACCGTTCTGCTGACCCACTGCCCAGCGCTGCAGATATTCAACCACCTCCAGAATCACGTCATCTGAAATATGACACGTAGCAAAGATAAATCAATAAAGGATCAAATTAGCGAAATGCTTTTTTTTTATTGAGGGGGAAAAAGGAATGTAACACCCGTGGCTGAGCGACGCGACAGATGCCGCCGCGCGTATTATGTAAGCCCAACAAAAGGATCACACGTTGCTATGTGTAAGAAATACTTATTAATGATAGGTTCTAACAGACATTACACTCAGCCATGTGTAAAAAAAAGGGACAAAACTATTTGAGGAGGGACTAGATAGCGGCGCAGGCACCGCGCTAATACAAACGATGCTCATTCTAAATTAGAGACGAGAGGAAGTGAAAGAGGAGGGAGAGAAAGTGTTTTGAAATACTCCAGCTGGCAGGCTTTAATTTTCCACCATTCTAATTAAAATGCAAATTAAATTTATAATTAGCAACCACAGTATCCGAGAAACCACCTTGTGTGCAGCCCAAACATATGGGGCAACCAGCGGTGGGCAGCACTGTCTCTAGGAGACAACAGCGGTGGGTGACGGGACCGGGGGAGGGTTTGCCGGGGAACGGCTTGCTGATCCCGGGGTGGGTTTGGTGACACGAGAGCAGCGCGGTGGTTTATCCCGCTCTCCTCGGCTGGGAGCCCTCGCAGCTCTCCAGGCACGGAGAGGCAGAGGGGAGCACGGCCCAGTTGACTCTGCTGTCACTGCCCATGTCACAGGTCATTGCATGTGTCACCCCTGCAAGGAACAAGTGCAGTGGCCGGTGCCGCTGAGGTCAGCTCCTCCAGATCGAAAGGTCTCCTACCAAAATTAACCTTTGCCGACTCTCAGATAATTAATTTTTCATTGATGGGTATTCTTGGTAAACACGGCGCTCGGCTGTTTCCGTAACCATTACCCATCGGCGGTGGAACTTGACATCCTGCGGTCGTTTCACCAGCATTTCCTGCACAGAATGGTGGCTGTGCTTTGAGTGGAAATATTGCCATCTGTGGCATACGTAGTGTGTCGTCGTCCAACGTTCACATGTCCTAGATAGCAGCGAGCAGCACTAGCTGTCCCTAATCAAATCTGGCGACGATGGAGGAAGTGGAGTGAATGTGGCACTGGCTCAGTTTCGGTGCCTTGATAGTGATGGTGGCCAACAAACAAATAGAAAACACTTTTAAGGTCAATTATAAGGGGCCGGGATGATGATGGATGCAACCTGTAGTTGTCACTTCTCATTGACTATCTTTTGTACTGTTGTCCAACACTAGTCAGAGCCAGGTCACTGTGGGTCAGTGCGACGCTTTCTCTAAAGTGCACGGCTTTCCACTGACGCTGCTGAAATGGTACCATCAATCATCCATCAGTTGTCACCGCCTCAAGCTGAGGTCAGAACAAATCCATGTCAAAAGAAAGGCCACATCTTAGCATGCACTTTCTCTCAGCTGGACAGTCGGGCGAGTGACACTGTGTCATGAGCCTGCTAGCATGTTCAATAGGCATTCTTTGTGACTGGCTCGGTCTATGAGAAGGTCTCATATGACCTCCTCAACACTGCCATCCCTTTGACACCTGAGTGAACCTCCTGCTCCGACTGCCCAGTAAGTGTCTTGACTAAAACGCAGACTTATCTAAAAAGCTGTCGGGTGAGCTAACAAGCAAAGGTTTCAGTAGACAAAAAGAGGTGTGTCACAAGTGACAGCGTCTCCTGTTCGAGGAGACATCCCTGACTGTGCAAAGCCATGCGTTAAGACTTTATTAGTCAAAAATCAAAATGTGCATTGCATAATTTGTGCACAATACCAAGAACGAGACAAACCAATGCATTTTCTTTCCAGTAAATTTCAAGCTCCAATCATGCTATAAAAAAACCCTCCCTCTATTAAGTGTCTGCAATTGATTAAGCAATTGATTTTTGTGAGTAGATAATTAAGTGAACCGTTGGATAAACATATTTCTTATTCAAATCATTGTGGTACGACATCCTCCTCTGTCACTAACCAGGCTGACAAGTTGTGCACAAAGGGAACCGTCCCATGCATAGCTGAAGATATGCAGACTGCAATGGCAGACAAAAAAAGTCAGAATGATATATGGCTTATGCAACTGAGAGCCACTGTTGGACAAAACATGGTTCCTTAATATAATCCTCCATTGTTTCCCTCTCTCTAAGAAATGTTCTTTCTAGCTGTTTGGTTGTGCCACCTGTTGCCTTGATAATCATGCTGCGAAGATACTCATAAATCATAACATTCTTCAATTAATCAAGCTGTCAGCTCCTAGGTGAGAGGTCATGCATTGGATAGACAAAGGTCATCTCGGTGGTGTGAAAGGGTCATGGTTGCGTGGCATCTCTTATTCTTGGGAAGTGTCAGTAGAGGAGCCGACGGAACAAAGGAAAAATCAAAGTCCAGGGAGAGGTGGTGGTGTGGGTGTGTGTGTGTGTGTGTGTGTTGGGGAGCGGGGGGGGGGCAACTGCACCAGACCCAAAGAAAAGAACCAGGGTGCAAGGAATAAAGCCAGTCAAATTGACCTGTCATTACATCAAGAGAGCCTTGCCAGACTGAAACATTATCACACTCGCCATACCCTTTTAGATGACAGAGTTCCTGCAACCCAGCAGGTTCCTGTAGCACTCTATTTGCATAATTAACAAGTCATTCATATGTCACTCACACGGCTACTATTTATTTGCGGCGGACTTAAGACTAAATATCATACACTACATCTGGTATTTTCAACAAGAAGCTCAACAAGAGAGCAGCAGCAGTTTATTACTCTGGAAACACCAATTAAATTATTCTCATAATAACAAACTCTCTGATGTAGTGCTCCCCTCCAATCCATCATGTCATGCCAACACATTAAAAATGGAAAATCCATCATCATCATCATCATCATCACCATCACCACCAGTAGTTTGTTGGTTCTGGGGTGTGTGTGTGTGTGTGTGTGTGTGTGTAAGCACGCCTGCATAGCTTCAGCCTGTTTTAAAACACCTCAGGCTGACACAGAAAAGGGAATGTGGGTTTGCAGATGGCGGCCTGGGCAAAGGAGTCACCGGAATCAACCCCCATCACGAATTCAACGCGCATTTTCATAAAACCGCCGCTTTCGTCTCATCAGCGACACGCCTGGCTGAAGGCCTGACGTGGAGTGAAGTTCAACGAGAGGCCGCTGCATGATGCCCTGGAAATAATAGATACCCTCAGAGGAGAGGGACGCTTGATGACGTGAACTGGAGATAAACTCGTGGCGTTGTGAATACAGGACATCATAGTCCTCCAGCTGCTCCTCATGATGCACTCCCACCATAGACAACGGCCACACTAATCCAAGGAGACGTCATAGCGCTGTTTTTACACCACAAACAAGCCAAAAGTTCTCCGTCGACAGAAAAGCTTCCAGATTTTTACAAAAAGTGTGCAATACACATTATGATAGAAAAACCTTTCTCCTGTGGGCATGCACAGGCCACGTGGGCCGGCAGCTTTACAAGCTAACAGATCTGTAAACAGGTTGTCAATATAGCGAGTCCCCGGGACCCACAGGTGGTCCTTTCAGTGGGCGCCCCCCCTCCCCCAAAATCGACAAATTGTAGTGTTGAACTCGTGTTTGACGTTATATATGTAGTTATAATTACAATTATATTCATGTAGGTGTTGAAAAAGTATCTGAAAATTGAACGAACAAAAATCCCAAATCTGAAAACTTTATTGACATGACAACGACACACAAAACAATGTCACATCTTCATGACACACTACAACATTCAAACACACAAAACAGTGTGTGCAGCAACACAAGGACACCAGGCTGCGTAAGAGTTGAGTATAACACGTGGACAAAACATTCAACTGAAAACAAAATGGTGTCTGTCGCACTAACATGAATTATAATCCTACTACTACTACTACTACTACTAGTACTACTACTTTCAGCTGCTCCCCTTAGGGGGCGCCACAGCGGATCATCCGTTTCCATCTCTTCCTGTCCTCTGCATCTTCCGCTGTCACACCAGCAACCTGCATGTCCTCCCTCACCACATCCATAAACCTCCTCTTTGGCCTTCCTCTTCTCCTTCCCTGGCAGCTCCATATTCAGCATCCTTCTCCCAGTATACTCAGCATCTCTCCTCCACACATGTCCAAACCATCTCCATCTTGCCTCTCTTGCTTTGTCTCCAAACCGTCCAACCTGAGCTGTCCCTCTAATAGACTCGTTCCTAATCCCGTCCTTCTTCATCACTCCCAGTGAAAATCTCAGCATCTTCATCTCTGCCACCTCCAGCTCCGCCAAGCCTGTCAGCGTCGACATGAGTGACAGTGGCCACGTCATATTATTCACCAACACCAAGTTTGATTGCTGAAATGAAAGCTGTGTGGTGAGTTTACTGCAGCTGCATGTGACGATGCCTGAACACGGGATCCCGCCTGCGCAAGACGCTTAGAAAACGGTGACCGGCGGCGAGGTTTCTTTCGCCCATTTCTACGACTTCAACACAGACTTGTCTGTAGCATTAACAGGGGCAATACAGGGTGCATCCCCCGGACGGGTCGATGGTGGGTTTAGTGCATCAGAGACGCAGGACGCGGACCTCTTTACGTCACCGGGCTGAGTGGCCGCCGTCCACACTACAACGCGAGACCGGCGTTTTCAAGGTCACCCACCTCGGAGAGCGTTTTGGAAACCAAACCTTGTCGGAGGTTGGGAACGACGGCAGGTTGTGGACGGAGCGAGAAAAGACCCATTTTCAAATCCCTTCGTGCTGGTGTGGACATGGCCACGGGCTCTGGCGGGTAATATAGTAAGGTTTTTTTTTTCACTTTTTATTAATCAAAATGTCTGCGAATGTTCTCATTCATCCAGGTCATGATTCTCCAAAGGAGTTGAATCGAGCGCAACTGGACTTGGTACATATCCGTGAAGACGTTTCGCCTCTCATCCAAGAGGCTTCCTCAGTTTGTGCCTTTCTGACTAGGCCAAGCTAGTCTGACTGGTCTAGTCTTCATCAGTTCGTGCCTTTCTGACTAGACCAAGCTAGTCTGCTTGGTCTAGTCTTCATCAGTTCGTGCCTTTCTGACTAGACCAAGCTAGTCTGCTTGGTCTAGTCTTCATCAGTTCGTGCCTTTCTGACTAGACCAAGCTAGTCTGCTTGGTCTAGTCTTCATCAGTTCGTGCCTTTCTGACTAGACCAAGCTAGTCTGACTGGTCTAGTCTTCATCAGTTCGTGCCTTTCTGACTAGACCAAGCTAGTCTGCTTGGTCTAGTCTTCATCAGTTCGTGCCTTTCTGGCTAGACCAACTTCATCAGTTCGTGCCTTTCTGACTAGACCAAGCTAGTCTGACTGGTCTAGTCTTCATCAGTTCGTGCCTTTCTGACTAGGCCAAGCTAGTCTGCTTGGTCTAGTCTTCATCAGTTCGTGCCTTTCTGACCAAGCTAGTCTAATCAAAATAAGTACAATTCAAATAATACAATGTACAAGGAACAGATGTACAATAATACAATGAACAGCAGGATACAAAGAAAACAGAGCACACTCCAAAAGGAAAAAAACAAACAAAAAGCGAAGGTTGCGTAAAAGGAAATAGCATTAACCGGGGGGGGGGGGGGGGTCAGCGCAGTATTTTCAGGAAGACAAAATAGTTTCACACACGTTTCTAGTTGTGATGGCTTTACTGTGTCTACTACATTTGAGAGTATCTAAATATTGGTCAAAAATGGCTTTGGCGATAAAGAAGTTGGGTTTACGGGCAGAACATTTGCTGGTATGGATATGATCTTTACCAGAAATTAAGAGAAGATTAATCATATGTAAAAATTGGACATCGTCAAGGTCGTCTTTAGTCACTCTGAATAAGACATGCTCCATTTTGACATTGAAGTTAGTGATTTTCCTGTGTGTAAAGTTATGAACACCAGTCCAGAAGACGCCGCTATACGTACGTTCCCAGAAAAAGACGAGTTACGGATTCATCCTCATTTCTACAAAAGCTACAGCCAACATCAGTACCCATCCTATATCTGGAAAAGCAGGTTCATTATTTTGAATGACACTTCCTTAACTTTGTTAGTTAACGAGTAGGTGATATAGGGAGTGGGCAGCGCTGCTGTCCTCGGTGTGTCGTCCTGACCCACATAAGCCTTCATTAGACCAGGCGGAGCCACGGGCCCAAACACGATGGCTGTGGGTCCATAGAGAAGCAACGGCTTGTATCAGTAGCTCACTTACGCGTCTGAAGTACAGCGACTGGTCTGTGTGAGTTCATTCAAACAGTTTAGCGTAAAGTGATTATTCCTAAACTCACCCCTTCCCCCCCTCACCCGTGCAGCCCGCCAAGGCTGAACGAGCAACGTCGGCTCCCTATGGCCGTCACACACTTCTCACGTCTTATATTATTTCACAATAACGCGGCCCCTTTTGTTTTCAGTAAAAGCACATCGTTTGAAGACGTACCCCAATCTGCGCCTCTGCCACACATCTAAAATGCAAAGTACAGCACTTTAGCTTGACACTCTTTACTACACATAAGGTCACTCTGCCAGTAATTACCACATAGTAATTCCCTATCTTAATGTGCTATACATCAAGGCTGAACTTTACCAGGCTCAACGTGTCAATCTGCACTATTTTTCTTTGCATTAGTGAGTTTGAATGACATTTACAAATGTTGCCGCGGGCCTTTCATTGCCCACTCACCCACACACGCAGAATTTGCGAGCGATTTTGGTCATTGATTAGCAGGCGTTTTGAAGTCCAACACAAGAGCATCCGGGCATATGGAAAACCTTTTTAATGACTCCATATTGCCACTTAAATCAATCAGCACTTGTTTGTTTAAAGACAAAAGAAGAAGAAGAAGAAGAAAACATTGCCCGTGTTGGAAAGCCATAAATTTGACCACAAATCACGGCATGGTTATAATCAGTTATGCAAAATCCTGTGACCTAGGCTGTCAAACCTAAAAAAAAAATAAAAAAATGATAAGGGATTTTAATCATTTCTAGACTGGTGACGGTATGTAATTTAAAGGTGAAAAAAAGACAGTGGTTCTAAATATGGTGTCGTTTTACACCTTTAAGCCACTGAGGAAGTTTATGCACCATTGCCAATAGTGGCTGTTTAACAGTTTGATTAAACGCTTTAATCAATCACAATTCTGGCCTGTTTATTAATCACTTTATCAAGCAGTTGATGCATTGCTGCTTTTAATGGACTCCATTTATTTTGATTTCTCCCCTCTTCATCTTATCGAAGGGGCTCTCCCAATCTAGACAGATAAAAAGGGGGGATGAGAAAATGGCTGGCTGTAGTGGTGAGAGCACGGGCAGCCCGCTCCCTTAACTTCATTACAATCACTATGCTCAGACTTAACCAATTTATTAGCGGCAATATGTGGCCTGAGCGATGGCTAGGTAAACCACATAGCTTAGCTCAGATAAACAGGCCCCCATTCATTTGTCTCTTCAGCTGACACCACGGTGATGTATGATCCTAATAAGATTAATATCCCCTCGGTTTTATTCTCTCTCAGTCCCCCATGGGCGGCTTTTAATGTTACTCCTCAGTGATCTCAGTCTGTTTCCCCAACTTCTGCGAAACGTTCGACAAACGCGTCATTTTGTAGATGAAATATTTTATTAGACTTAGATGTCTCCTCTCGGCGTACTTGACAAAAACAAGATTAACACCCTTCAGTGCAAGTCGGTCCAGGCAGCCATTTATTGCACCGGGACCAGGTGTCTTTTTCATGCGCTTGAAGAATCAATGTAATCGGGTCCCCTCGCTTTGGATGGATTTAAAATACTGTTCTTGCGTTAAAAAAAAACCTCCAGCCCAAATGCCTTTCCTTCTACTTTCTTCATATCCTTTAATGTTTTGAAGTAGTCACTGAACTTTACCATGTTCCTGTCATAAATGACCACAATTAGCGAGCAATCCAGCTCCTCTTTAGCTTGCCCTCTACACACCCCCCCCCCCAGCACATCATACAAACCGTGCACACGATACCGCACTGTGGTTTTGAATCACACAGAAACTTCATGTCCTATCCATATTCCCCCCCTCCCCCCCCCCCCATCTGCCCTTCGGGTTCTCCTCTTCTCTCCGTTGTGCTCTAAAAAGCCATTGTCTGCATCATCTAAAACTGTGTCTCGCTCTTACGAGGCAGCCGTGAAAAACAGGAGAGTGCACAGGTTTCAAACACTGAATAGAAAATTGCACTTAAGTAGTCTTCTCTTGCCCATCACCTCTACCCTCTACCAACCCCCCGCCCCCACCCCCACCCCCTCCACATGAGAAGGGCTGCCGGGGTGGGCTGGGAGGGGAAGCCAGCGGGGCAATAGCAAACTTGAAAGCAGCCAACATTTGCAGCACTCTTGAAAAACAAGCATTTCACACCTGAAGCCTTTTATGCAGGGCCTCGAGGCATCCCCTTCAAGGCATTTAATTGGCTATTGCTTCAGAGCTCGTTCAGCGCACCCATTATGGTGAGGCGACAAGCAGCCAAGTATGTCGAATGAAAAGGGTCCTTCTCCCAGATGGGCCTAGTGGCATTAAAAACTGCCCGATCACTTCTTGCTGTTGACTGGCAGAGGTAATGCAGATATATGCACATCTCCAAATACTTACTTCTAATGAAAAGAGTACAACTGGGTAAGACGGACAACAACAACAACAAAAAAAACTGACAAAAAAAACTTTGTGAAGACGTATTTACCACTATTAAAGGTAGGTTGTATGGTGTTTACGTTGCGTTACCGAAGTACGTACAATTAAAGAGGAAGTGTAACCTGCACGGTGCTATCTTAGACCCTCAAAGGTTATCTGTTGTTGCAAATGGCACACATCACCTGTGCTTGTTTACTGACGAGGACACTGGAACAAAGAGACAAACATTTGTACACAATATGCACGCATATTGTTCATACACATGCATACTCTGTCATGTCCACCTACCTCGTGTATATAAGCAACCTGCTAACATATTTATTCCAGCATCTTTGCACCACTGCCTCCCTGTTTCACCGGTATATACTATATACCGGTGAAACTATATAGTATATAGTCACTCTTTTGATATATTCCTGAAGATTGCTGTGCTGTTATTCTATGTAAGTACACTGAGAGCCACTAAAGCGGAGTCAAATTCCATGTATGTGCAAACATACACGGCCAAATAAAGATCGTTTCCTTGACTCGCCGTCAACTGCCGAAACTGCTTAAATATGCATAAAACATACCCTGCAGCGGCGCCCGCCCACATCAGACAAATTTGATCACTTTTTTGAAATGAAGATGTTTTCCACTTCCTTCAACGTATACTGCATGCTTTAATCTTGGCCCTGGGATATGGAGCTCAAGGATATAATGTTCCACTTTTGTTTGGCAGCCCCACGTTAAAGATATGGTCTTTTTTCCTTTCCTGTGCCATCTGCTATCTGAAGTTTCACCCATATCAGCCCCAGGCTTTGGAGCCTTCATTGGCAGTGTTTTTGAGGGCACCCTGACTCCCCGCGGATGGACAGCCTTGGGGGAACCAGATAAAGTAGGTGTTTAGTCTCTGGGCTGCTGATGAGGAAGGGATTGGCTTTGAGCTGGGTTGGGACCCATGGGAAATCTGGCGTGCAAACTAATTATGTTGTGCTGCCAAACTGCCTGTGATTACAAAATGGAGAGGCGGCAGGGGTGGAGCTTCGACTTTATCAATTGCCCTATTTCTTTTTTTAAATGGAAAGAAAACAACGGGCGCAAAGGAGATATTGCAAAGAGGTGCATTTTCTGCAAAATGACTCCATAACGATGCATCCCCCCCCCCATTTTCTTGTTCTAACGATTTCAGAAGTGGGGTTTCTTATAAAAAGAGGAAATCCGTGTGATTTCTCTTTTGGGTTTCTTTTTAAACCCAATCCGCAGTCCTCCAATGTGAAAGTCATGCCACCTGAATTTTCTCTCTCAGACTCTCAGACTGGTTCTGTAACACCAAATATCTAATTATTCCATCCATGTTTCCCCACCTGCCAGTCACACTTTTGGAGACGGCTGCTTAAAAACAGGTTAGCTGACAAATTATCTGCCATATTTGTATTAACACCTCAGCTGGTGGCACAGACAGCCCCTCTTGCTAGGTTACATCCCTGAAGATGGAGACGACCAGTTTTCAAAATGTTCAGCTTGAACATCCACATATTCAAACACAGAAGTACCTTAATAATACTTGTTAAGTTGGTGATGACTGGTTAGTCCCCCGTCAACTAAATGCGAAGAAAACGGAGAGCTCCTTTATTTCAAGTAACCCAAATTATTACCAAGCAGTAGTAAAGAATCACCGAAGTCCTCGTAAGGTATTTCACCCTAAGCTGAAAGGCCATTTAAGGTTCCTCAGCTAAGATAGCACTTATTATACAGTACATTAAACTGAGATTTAGGGGATCTGGAGATGGAAAACACTTAATATGGCGCTATAACAGTGCCTAATATGAATTTTAAAAATGACAGAAGTAAAAACCAATACCGTGGAAAGTAAGCAAAGATACATGAAAATGTAATAAATAAAGCCATAATAATAATAACAGCAAAAATAATTTCAAAATATTTTTGGAATGCCACAAACTCTGAGGGCCCTTGATGGTTTGGGTGAGGAGTTTGGGGCAGGACCATCCCCCCCCCCCCCTCCACTGTTAAGATGCACACCATGTAAGGATGCAATAAAGAAGAGTATGGGTAATTGTACTGGGAGATATATCTTCCGTGGTGCCCCCGTTATATTTATTGCATTATGTTTCATTACATTTGGATGTGCTTAGCGCGCGTCTCAAAGCAGCGGGACTTAATGTTGCGGCTTACAACCCATTTATAAAGTGGAGCGTGTCACCAACTCAGACGAACAGTTGTCAAGGACAGTGCAATATCATCCCTTAAAAAATAACTTCACCTTTTCTCTCTCTCCTCTCCCGCTCCCTCTCTCCCCTCGACCAGAGACTTGGAATCTGGCGGGTTAACGGAAAGGAACTGGTTTTATAACCGAACTGCAGGCACAGTCGTGGCTCTAATCACCGGGGAGGGGATGCAGGTAACATCAGTCACTGACATGGAGCAACATGATATCAGACACGGAATAGATCACTGTCTGTGTGGTATACATAGCACCACGCTTCCTGAGACCCCATCCTTCAAAGGGGGGGCAAACTGGTTGTGGTTAGGGAACTGAACTTGGGACAAGAGGGCTGCAGGTTCAATATCCCCGGTGAGACGCCGAGCAAGATACTTAACCTGAGCTGCTTCAATGAACACCTCAACTAACAAACAGACAGCATATGAAATGTCAGCACAACACGGACGGCAGCGGTCTTAACGCACAGTGTGAGCTAAAGTTGTGCAGCTGTGCTTATTGTTGCATTTCACAGCTCATGTATTAGGGACTTATTACAACGTGTAACTTCAACATGCATGAAAAAAAAATGGTATTGGTATTGTTGGGTCAAAGAAATGATGTAAACTAGCTGTTTGAACGCTGCATGGACACAATCCCTCGGGTAAGGTATGGAGGTCTCCTTTTACCTATTTTTTTTTTTTTGTACCTTGGCTCTCAAGTTTCTGTCCCAGGTTCTCGGAGCAAGAGAAAAAAAAATCAATAAACCAACAAGACAGCTGGTCTCAGTGGATTTCACTCCGGATAAAGAACAGAACAAAAAAAAAAAAAAGGTAGAAAAGGGGAGAATGCAATACTGAGATTGCATTATAACATTATTATCAAAATCCTCATTGATTACTGAAGTGTAAAAATAAAGGGTAATCCCACAAGTAGTAATTGAAACTGAATCCAGCAGCTCTCTGTTCGCCTGGGAATGATAGCCAATGACATGACATTAAGCAACGTGAGACAAGGGGCAGTGGTTTAAGTGATCTGGCAGGCGGTACGATGCCCTCCTGTCAGGATCGATCAGTCCTGCTGAAATTTAGAGCAAGTCTCTAAATTGGCCTTAATGGTGTGTTTCATCCTCAGTCTCCTCCACACTTTGACTGGGAGCCAGTGTCCTTCAACACACCGGCTTCCCCTGCCCGCCCCTCCTCTCAGGGAGGGCAAACAGCGCAGCGTTGTGCCGCGAGGGACCGGCGGCACCCACAGCCTCAAACGGTCTGCATACCGCCGGCAGGCCCCCTTGTATGGTCCTGAAATACGGCCAAAAAAAAAAAACAAACTACCCCTAAGCCCCTTTATAGAGATTGCCAAGACACTTTCTGATCAAAATCCACTTCTGGAGCGCTCGATTGATTAGCAAATTATTGAAAGGCAACGTTACCATAAACCATGCAAGGTGGGATATTCTGTGGTCTCCTTCCTAGAGGAACACCCCCAAACCTAGGACAGGTAAACAAGAGATGGAAGAAGCATTTTCATGTGTTGGAAACGATCCGCTTAAGCATAATTAAACTAATTACCAGAGTTTGCGTTCATTTCATTTTCTTGTCTTTTTTGGTCAGGGATTTAAGATACTCACCGTTTGTCCTCACTAGTGCCCCCCCTCCTTTACACAATAAACTCATTTGCAAATAACAGCAATTAGAGAAAAAGAAATCTCCCACCCATCATTAACCAGCCCAATTTGGTTCTCTCCCCTTCCCTCTTTTTAGCCGCCTTCCCGTCTTGTAGGGGCTAATAACCAGAGCTGAGAGAAAGAAAATACCTGGAAAAAAGGGAGAATGAACTGAAGCAATTGAGGTCCCCCACCCGTGGCTCCACTTGGTGGGGATTTTTGAGGGTCTAGCTTAGCTTATCACATTATAGCCCATTTAGAGATAAAGAAATGACCAAGTGCTTATTAGGACTCTGTAGCATGCTGAGCATGCAAACACACATATTTCAACCCTCTTTTCTTTTGGATATTTCCAAGAGCCGAGGAAACTGTTCCTCCACAGCAAAGACGGCAGAATTTAGCAATTTGTGCAATATCATCTCGCATCAGAAACGATGATTTCGATGTTCATACGAGTGATACTCTAACTGTTAAGAAATTATTCAAAGAAATTATTAATATTGGGGGTTTTTTTTGTGTTGACTGCTTGCAGAAATTTTTCATCTAACACTCATTTCGTAGATTATATTTATACTGCAAGATAAATAGCCTGGTTTAACTATATCATACTCTTCCTTTGATTATTACTGTGTGATAATGACTGGAATGAAAGACGCCACAGCTTTGATAACTACTGAACAGTATATAATAAAATTATTATTAGTATAAACAACAACAATAATAATAATAATAATAATAATAATAATAATAATGATGATGATGATGATGATGATAATAATGATAATAAAGTAATAGTCATAGAATCACCATCTTTATTGTATTGCTTGTGGTCACTATTGTTAATTCACCTGTAGGGTAACATGTATAATTGTATTTTACTTTAGTGTGTTTTGTTTAATGAAAGCAAGCTAACTGGGTGTGGCTAGGGAAGAAACACACTGCTGTGGCTTTCCTGTCTTGGTCAATATGTGAGGTGATTTAAAAAAAATTTTTTTTTAAACAAAATGCATGGTGGGTCCTATTGTAAAACTGCTGTCTACGTGGGAAGGCCAGTATTCTGGTACACTGCAGAAGCAATTCCTAACAATAAAACCTGGCTTGAGATTGTATTTGCGAGGAAAGAGCATGCAACAATGCAGCAACACTGTCCATCTGGCACTGACCTTATTTTCTGAACACATAAAGGAATACATAAATAGATATATACTTTAAAATCCAACAGCTTGTGTATTTACCGCTTATCAACAGTCTGGCAGCAATTGTGATTCATAGCAGTCATTTAAGTGATAATGCACTCATTCAGCACACTAACAAACACGTACCTCCTGGTTATCTGTGTGTCAGAGTCGCCGCAATGCTAGCAGCCAAACATGAGGCAGAAAACTCAAGATGGTGTTGATTGATAAATTGACAGGTTAATTTTCGGATGGATAATGAGAGTAAGACCCTGGATGATGGAGGAGAGAAGTGTGTGGCCCTTTGCTCTACCTTGGATGCAGTGCCATCTATCTATTACTGGCAGAACCGCAAGTGGAGGCAGGTACGCTCGGTGTCGAGGCCTCGGCCCACGTCTGGCCTGTCTAGGCTAAGGGAAGGCTTCAACATCCCATCTCCACTTCCACGTTTGTCTGTTTTTCACCTCACAATACACTCGCCATAGCCTTTTATGGGAAATTTACGGGTTTTCATTCTGCACCATCAGGCGTGGGCATCGTACTACTGAAAACAAAAGAATGGAGGAGACTTCAGTCCCGCAACTACAGAGAGTACTGATTGAGGATAACCAAAATAAGAAAAAAAATATATATTTATATGGAAAATGTGTGATTGAATTGCAGTATTATGACAAGTTAAGGTGTCTGTATTAAATTCTTGATGTGCATCGCTTCTCAACAGAAACCACGAAATCACATTCGACCACCGGTGGGCTGAGGGAAGGCTGCTCCTGACATAAGTAGGGCACACAAAAAACAAAAACAAATTAGGATTCAGCAAAGTAATGACATTTTCACTGGGCGCAATTAACACGACTGGGATGTTTTACAAAGTGGACGATCCAAAGGTAGAGCGTTGTTAGAGGGCAAAACGCTGGAATTGCAAGAAAAGGTTTAATCAGAGGTTAAAAAAAGGCTTCAATATATCACAGCCGTTTCCACTACTTGTCACTGCAATGAGCCAAGTCAAAATTAACTCCCTGCCACTGACACGCGCTGGCTTTTTTCCATGAATCAGCAGCATACGGGGTAATGATAATAAAATGCCCCTCTTCTCATTACAAACCTCCTCTTTTTCTGGTGTGTACTGTTACCAATGCATTTTTGCAGGTATGCAGAAGTACAATTTCAGACCACGAGCTCGTGAAAACAACTGACAAGTCATTTGGGATGACAACAACAACAGTCTGATAATATATGAGCGTGCATCACTTATGAGAGCTGATGTGCAGTGAACATGTGTGCAAATTTGGCTCAAATTACGAAGCCGCTTCGGACGACTCCGAAATGTTAAAACCGTCACCCAGCGCAGCTGTTTTATATCGCCGTCAAATAACACTGAAATCTGACCCAAGCTGAAATCACTTTATTTGGACACTGTTTGCAGGGAAGCTTTGGGAGAGAGCCTGCTCCCTTTGGACATGCATAGATTGAATTTTCTGGCTAGCCGCTCTCTTCGCCTCTCTCCCAGTAGTATAGTAAGGCAGTCGGCTGAGCAAACTACTTAAACTATCAATCTGGGGGGGGGGATAATAATATTGTGCTACGCTGGCTTTGGGGAAAAGGCATCCTACACATGCTTTACAATCCACCTCTGTACCCACTTTCCATGTCGATGTTGTGTACTAGGGAGCACCACTGCATTGCCCCCCCCCATGAAAACTGACTTTAATTGCAGTAAAACTTGGTTATTTACACCAGATGATACTTCTTGCCAAGTAACCGGCAGTCGGCTGTAACAGACTTGCTAAAAAATTCCAATTTGCAATACATTTATTTTGTCCTCCTTATTTCAGACTATAATTTCATTTTTCAGTTTAATATTTTCTTCCATAATGTAGACCCATGAAGACTAAAATACAAGCAGGGACAAGTGAGCAGCATAGCAAAGCCCAGCTCTGCATATAACTTCTACAGGGTATAATGTCTGGGGACATGATTTATGACAATAGAAGTAAAAACAGCAAAGAAAATAACAAAACAGAAGGAAACTCAAACAAGCTTTCTTCATGTGTATAGCTAGATATGCTACAATATGTTAAACTCTTGATACACCGTCACATAGAACATGTATGCATTAATAATTCCCTTAGGAAATATGATATATATTATATTATGTATGCTACAAAAATATGTTTTCATTGGCTCAGAGTAGAAATAGAGATTCTGCACCTTCTCAGGGTGAACATGATGAGGACGTTGTTGATACTGTATGCAGATTATAAAAGTGACAGCCTTGCCCAGATGTCCAGAAAAGGAGACAGATCAATATGACCTGGGCTGTGTTTTGGACTGAATCCCAATGCAAGAGCTCATTCATGCACAGTTACATAGGCAAATTAAATGTGCACCTAATAAGAGAATAACAAGTAGGGAGACGAAGGAAGAGCCCGTATTGTCGCGTGTGTTCAATGCTGCTCATCAGCTACCCTGTTAAAATGGGGCTATTGAACAATTTGTCCTTTTGCGCAAATGGAGAAACGCTGTGGCTAAAAATGGTCCGAGGTGTCACTACAGTGCTGCAAATGCCCGAGATGAACAATTACCACACTGTCACACCTAGGGGTGCCTCGATCCTCCCATTAATTTGAGCAGGAACTCCAAGTTCTGACAAACACACGGCAGAAGAACGAAAGGGAAGGGTGCAGAGGACAAATCTTGGGGGATTCACCCCATCCAAGACTCAAAAGCACCCAGCAGCTTGATCCTGTGTCACTCGGAGGGCATCGCTTGGCTCTCCCTTGATTTGCCTTTGAAATCTAAACGTTTAATTGTGGTCAGTAAAGAGGGTTCAAGCAAACGATGGCTTGAAGAATATGGGTGGAGGGAGGAGCTTTTTCAACGTGTCAAGCTGCAAAATGAAGTACATAGAGAGCAGGAGGGGGAAAAAAAAATCAAGATGGAATAATGAAATTAGGAATGGGGTGAGAGAGAAAGAGAAAGCAAGGGCCGGGGAACTTGAAGCACTGACCCCTATCGTCCATGGTGAAAAGCAAGAGATTAGAAAGTGTTTCATGCTAATTTCCATGGAGATTTCTTTAATTTCTCAAAAATTGCTTCTTCCCACTTTGATTTGTCCTTACTGCCTGGCCCCCCGCTAGTGTTGTCAGGGTGGTCTGCCCCGTCGTTCCTCGGCTCTCACGGGCCCCCACACTGGCCCCCTCGCCGCGGCCAGCCGTCGTGAGATTACTGAAGCGGCGCTGATGTCTCTATCAGCTCGCGCCACCGTCGTGCCCTCTCCCAACCCCCCACCATCACCCGATTCCTCCCCCTTGGCCTAGCTTTTGCCCACCCACCACCAACCCACCCTCACCGCAAACTCTCACAGATCTGTCAGATGATGGCTTCATTGGGTTCGCGCTGCTCCCTGCAAACTCCTACCGGTCTTTTTTACGCTCCCCCCCCCCCCATCCCATCCCATCATCTCATCCCTCTTATAAACCCGCACCACGAGAACCCAACCCCCCCCTCCTCTCATTGTAGACTCTTTCACCTTTTGCTATCCTTCAGTCTTCCCTCTCTCTGCCTCATCCTGGTTTGTGCTTCTGCCTGCCACATCAAAGGAGAACCGAGGGTCACGGAGCCACAGGCATGGAATATAAATGCAGCCAACTGCGTGGCAGTATGGGAAATCAATCCTCTAAAGATAGCTTCATACACTTGGTGAACCAATCATTCGTCTCTGGTCCATATAGAAACTTATAGGAATATTTTGGGCCTTTTGTGCGGCATTGTTTATGTTTACTGTCTATATGACCAGGCGTCGCTGTTTTCTCAAACGTTTTTTTTTTAAACGACAAAGAAATGCAAATTATTTGACAAAGAAAAATAAATTAGCACGGAGAAATAAAGTAACCGCACCAGTCTCAACCTCATGGGCATGGGTTTGTGTGTGTGTGTGTGTGTGTGAGAGAGAGAGTGAGACGATCGGTACGACTTCGGAGGAGTAAAAAGACCCAGCCATTGTTATTGAGCGTAACGTTGCGGCAGAACTATGTAAACAGCCTTTGTTGGAGGCCCCGAGCCCTCGCCGGCATAGACGGGCGACGCTTCACGCCACATGTCAGACTCCAACTCAAGTTTGAATTAAACACCTGTGAAATACCCCTGAATCCTTCCCAGTTAAGACAGTCTCCGGCAATGGTGGCAAGATGGACTCTACCTGGGCGACCGTTTCGAAGGAATTAAAAGTGACTTGGCCATGCAGCAGCCATATGCCAGTGAATCCAGCGGATTCTATAGGTGTCGAGTGATGAATGATAAATACGGTATGATTTTCATCATTGGACAGGCACCCTTGTTTGCCGCCGAATTTGATGGCTCCATGTGGGGCTACTGGCTCTGGTTGCTTAGCATTAGTATCAGATGAACACTGTGCCGGAAGACGTCAATGTCTCCATTAATGCCAAACCTGCCACACAGGCTGGGCTTGAATGACACGGTGTTTTGTGGAGTGTGACAGGGGTTGTAAATGCTAACTCTCCCCGGCTGCTTCTCCGGGCCCGGCGGAGCCGTACCCCGGCGACACCTGGGAACAGAGACCCTCTAGACTCAGACGCTTTGTGAAGAAGAACACATGTTGTCCTCTGATCCTCATCTGAGGACATGGCACTTTACACTATTTCAACTGGCGGTGCCACAATACAAAAATAACTATCAAGTTGAATGCCGACAGGGAAATTGTTGGTAAACTGCTGTTGCGTTTATGTTATTAGTACATTTGAACTTGGTCAATAGTGAGTTTGAGACATATGCTAAGGTATTAGTAAGATAAATCTGGAATCATGTACCACTTTGTGGCACCCTTGCACCGAACGGATTATCCTGTTGTAGTAGTGTGGCGGCAACACAAGGCATCTCCAAAGTCTTCACAAACCACAATGTGAAAGCTGTGTGTTCAGCACAAGTCTAATGCACTTAAAAGCTGCCACAAGTACACACATCCAGCTACACAATGAGCAGGATATGGGTTTTTCCATGCTTTTATGGAGTGGACGGAGGAGTTTTCCAGTCAGTACTTGTGCCGGCAGCCATATTCCAGTCAAAAATATCGTTGAGGATTGAGGATATATTTTACACGAAGCCAAATTGTTAAAAAATAAAAAAGTGAAATAAAAAAATCAGCTGGACTCATAATTTCTGTTTAACTCTCATGATAGGGAAAATATTGGCTATTGCCTCATAACTGCAGTTATTTGACCAAAAGCCAATTTAAAAGCAATTTATTTATTCTATTTGTGAAACCCTCCAAATAAATCTGCTTGGAGCAATTTTTATATTGTGAGTAGTGCCTATTTGGGGGGGGGGGGGCCTGCAACCTACCTGGGATAAGGCTTTAACAGACGATGCCATAGTAGAGAAATAACGGGTTCAAATTAGTAGTATTTTCAGTTTCACTCATTTTTTTGAAGAAAAAAAAAATAAAAATAAAAAATTGTAGATTTACTTTTTGCAACGGTTTATTTTACAGCTGTAAAGCTTGAATTTCTTTTTCATTCAATGAAAACACAGTCGCATCGAGAATTCAAGCGCCTTAAGCTCAGTAATACTGGCCGTCTAGGAGCTGCCAAGTTGTACTGTAGGCTGCAGGGCTGGACAGTGTAGAGTACTCTTCCCCCTAATGCCCTGTCCATTGATCTTTCCCGTAACTACAGCTCCCAACAGAAACCCACACAATCTGTGCAGAGGAGTGCTCCTAGGCACCCCCCACTTCAAAGGTGTATATTTACTCTTAGAAATTTAGAGAAAGTGCAGCTGTGGATGCATCTCCCAACCTCAATCAATGATAGGGCTGGTCCTCCTGACCCCTCCCTGCTGGCTAATAAAGTGCTTCTTAGGCTCGGCGGTTTCCCTGCAAGCCTTATGGGGTTGGCTCAAACTAGCACTTAGGTTTGTTTCCATTGTCTCTTGTGGAAAATTGATTTGTGGAGAAATACTTCTCTTGTTGCTCAACAAAGTTGCAGAGTGAATAAAATACTTTCACTTTGCCCTTGTTTTTTTCCCTTTCTTTTTCTTTTTTCTTTTCTTTTTTTTTTAGACTTTGTGGCGGTGAACGTCTGAAATTAAGAAATGAACAGTAAACTAACGGGTTTTGTTATTTTCAAAGTATTCTCCATTTTTGTTTGGCTTAAGACCGAGATAAGCTTTTACTTTCATTTTGTTACCACAGGTGCTACTATGAAAATGGATACCCGTTTCTCTCTCTCTCTCTCTCTCTCTCTCTCTCTCTCTCTCTCTCTCTCTCTCTCTCTCTCTCTCTCTATTTGGTATAGCAGTTAAGAAAAAAAAATAATGGATTGATTTTCTGAATATATAAATGGCTAAAAATGTTTGTCTGGTGCCGTCCCACTTTCCGTCTCTTCCCACAATTCTGTGCACTCTCAACGAAGCTCGAACGAGACGACGGCAAAGAATCAGAAAGAAGTAAAGCTTCATTTTCATATTTTCTACATAAATGACCAAACAGATCATCACAATGTCTTTAATCAGTACTTTTCAAGAAACCACATATGCATTATATGTACTTAACAGCTCCTGCTTTGCTGTGTTTTAGCAAAAATGTTTCATGCCGAGATGCAGATTATCCCAATTGTCATTCCCAATCTTCAAAAACAAACGTGTATTAGGACAGTAGCTAAAAATGGTCCGTCTGAAAATAAGACAATCAAAATCTTTTGTAATTATGTGCAGCGATATCCTAATTACTGATGATTCAAGCTACTCCATGCTGCTTTCTGTTCCCCGATTCCCACAATTAAAAAGATATGTGTCAGCTTTGATTTTTCCTTTATTTAAACTTAAATTTGAGTCTCCAAAGTAGCACAGTTGGAGATTTACTCAAAAATAATGACATCTGTAATTATTTGCTGGAAGAACTGCATCATTCTGCTCTCAGCGGGAAAGCCCAAGTTTTAAGTGTCTGGAGTAAAGGTCTGAAGTGATTTGCATATTAGCAAACCCCAAAAAAAGAAACGTACTTAAAATGAATAAATCTTGACAATTAAGCATGTGACGATATTCACAATGGCTTTTTTGTTCTTCTCACAGGTCTTACAGATCTGCACTGCATATGCACACACACAATTTTGTGGGTCGAACTACAATGGAAGCAGGTGCGACCTTGAACCTTGATGGCTATATTGGTCTATTATCATTTTGGTGCTGACAATAGTCACTTGATTATTGCTCTATAGGTGTGCATCAGTCTAACCAGGCCGATCCCTCCTGCAGCTGATTGCATTATTTCTGCCTCCGCAAAATGGTGGTGCGTCTGAAAACAGCAAAAAAAGGGAAAACTTTCAAAATCATTCATCCTGACTGTCTTTGTGGACTTCTGTGATTGAGCATTACAGCCATCTCTCTCTCTCTCTCTCACTCGCTCCCCTCCCATGCACACTCCATTTCTCTCACACTCTCTGCCTTGCTAACATGATGACAGCAGTTTGTTAGTAGGTATCAGTTTTCAGGGAGCAGCCTGACAGGGATGTGGTAATCATCTCCATCTCTGGCTGCTTGGCAGTGTTCCCTTCGGCATGCTGGCAGACACTTGCCATTGAGCGGCTGTCAGGCAGAAAGGGTGTGGGATGTGGGCTCGGGCTACACAGGTCACGGTCGTTTCTTTCCAAAAGCCACTGAAGCTAAAACCTTAAGTGGCATTTGAGCTACCTGCACTGTCAGTTGTGACACTCACAACATTAACAAGGAGACCACCGGTAGAGAGTCACCCTCGGTTGTGCCTCCCTTGTGGATTTTCTTAACAAAACAACGGCCTTGTTTGTACTAGTTAGGGAGCACACCACCTCAAGGATTGGGAGAGTTGTGCTGTCACTTAACGAAGTAAAATTTGTTGAAACACCGAGTAAAAAAAAAAAGAAAGAAGATATGCTTGAATAAAATTCAAACATACAGTGTAATTAAAAGGACATGTAGGATATGGAGCTCATAGGATATATTTAGCAGAAGCACTGCTAATTACGAAAAGGTTGCGACTCTGATTTCCCACTTGATATGTTCGGAAACGACCCCGCTCACATTACATAACATGCATGTTTACTAAACAAGTTATTTGTTTTTCTGAGACAGCGGTATATATTTTTGGAGTAGTAAATATGCTTAACTTGGTACAGGATGTAGTAAAGCCCGTTGAGCTATTACTACATCCTGTACCAAGGAAGTAGTAATATCTCACTGCTGCTGGGTCCACAGAGCAACACGCCAGCCTATGTTTCTCTGTTTTGTGTCTATGTTGCCGTGTGTGTGATAGCCATAAGATGGCGGCGGAGGCGACCCGAGACGCTCCACACAGAGCGAGGCTCACGAGTCCCACACGCCCTTTCATTCAGGACATGTTGACTGGGTTGTGTTTCGGTGCCACGAATCGACTTGACGCGACAGCGCCTCCTTTCCGAAGCCAACGCGCTCTAGACGGAAGCAGGGGTGCCGCCAGGGATTTTGCGCCCCTATAAAGAATATGACTGAGCGCCCTTTATTGATTTAAATAATCAAATAATTATTTTCCTGACTTCTCTAAACATTAAACCCCTTCCTCGACCTTCATCCCATATGCTACCAGCTTGCCCAACAATCCTCTCATCAACAGCTTCTCCAATAAGGGGCCCATCTTCTTCGTTTGACAAATTTACACGTAAAATGCTCCTAACAAAAAGGAATGTGACACCACCATAGCCCAGACTGGACCTGTGGGCTCTTTCCTGTGGATCTCTCCTTCCTGTGGACCGCCAATCAGAGAGGTCTTCGACAAGATCTGGCCATATGCCATTGGGTGATCGGGTGGGAAAATTATTTTTCTTTTCAATATTTTTTGAGCACCGTTGTGGCGCCCCCCCCCCTAGTCTGGCGCCCGTAGAATCATCGTAACATTATACCCACTAACGGCGCCACTGGACGGAAGGTTCGCAGCTGAATTTCCTTTCGGGCTTTTTCTCATTCGCGGTAGCGTAAAACACTCGTGTAGGCGACGTCCCAACTCACGGCCAGGTGAGAAAATTATATTTCGCAAGTATTGGTTCATAAACGAAGATTCCCAATTAGCACTCACAAATATTGCTGATTTGGTTACACACAAGAATTAAAGTCATGCTCTTTACTGTTACAATTAACCTTTATCAATTTACTTTGGGGTTTTTTTTTTAGTTCACAAACTAAACCTTTTTACTTCATGCTTACTATTTAATTATTTGGAAACGGACCTAATTAGCAATCAAAACCTCAGTGTGCACCGAAAGGTTATCTGAACAAAACTGCACGCAAAAGTATTCTGACTTGTGTGGATGTGAGCTGAATTGTGCTTGATAAGTTACAGGCTCTCACAACCTGAACCCACAATCTTCAGAATGATACCCTCAAGTTCACGGCAACAAATACACTCATTCACTCGGGGAGATGCTATGGCTCTCTGTTGGCCAATTACTGCTTTTTAAAAGCCTGGGGCACCCAGGAAACTTTGACTCCTGGAAATAAAGACCAATCTGAGAGAGAAACATTGCAGCTATTAAAATCTTTATAATTCAGTAAATCACAAGTGATTTGTTTTGCCCCATGGCTTGTTCTGATACATCCTTACTGCTATTGCAAAGGGCAAGGGGTGACTGCAATTGAGAAGAGCAAGCTTATTTTTACAACTGAGCAAGAGAGAGAGGGGAAAAAAAAGGCATGCCTTTTTTCTTCTTCTTTTGGAGTGCAGAAGCCAAAGATCTCCTCTGTGTCATAATTGCCTGAAGTTAGAGAGCAAAGGCCCTGGACTCCTGATGTTAGTGTGGGCCTTTCGTCAGGGGGTTTGGAGTCAGAACTGCTTTAAAAGATCAGCCTCTCTGGAGGATTAGACTCTTTTATTTATGTAATAAAAGCATTTCAAAAGCGAGAGAGAGAGAAAGAGAGAGAGAGAGAGAGAGAGAGAGAGAGAGAGAGAGAGAGAGAGAGAGAGAGAGAGAGAGAGAGAGAAACCAACCATCTATCGCTTATCTATTGTTCCCAGTAATATTCTTTCAAAGCATCAGATTGTTTGAACTGGTGTTGTTACACACCAGTTGTTGCGCCGGTGTTGCTGTATTTGCCGTGGTTGTTTGTGTTGATGATTGTGACGAGGATATTAACCGTTCCATTATTCAGAGCCTATTTACATTTTCTCGATTAGCTCGCTTTTGAACCTCACTCTTAAAATGTGCTATACTGATTAATTTTGGGAATGAATTCCGAAATTAGCCCGCTTATTCAAACAAAAGTGGGAGCCAAAAGTGGTAGAGAGGATCATGCAATTATGACTAAAAATCACTCCAATCAAACACCGCCATGTTAACTTTTAGAGAGCACACACTCCACGTAATATAATTACAAACCGGGATGAAAAATGGAAAAGAAAACACCGGCGTTACGGAATGAACCATTTACCGTTGATGGATTCTCAAAAAGTGCTTCTATCCCCTGGTGCTCAGGGTTAAGAATGGCACTCTTACTCTGGCTGCAACACTCTTCCTCTGAACTACCACACTCCCCATTCACTAGCGACAGGCCCTCTGCTGCTAGACAAGGGCTGTGACTGAGGACACTTTGATTCTTCAGCCTCTAATCACCAGAGTGTTCTTAGCGCCGAGCTGATGGACGAACGGGTTGAAGGAAGGATGTCCCGGCCATAAATCAGACTGCAGGGGTGACAGCGCACAAAATAGGCGAATTGTCCCCTTGGTCTGCGATGCTGGAGGCAACCCTTGTGTCCCTGAGTCATACCACCCTTTTTTATTATTTGGGGGTGAGTCAAGCGGATGCCCTACCAGCTACTCTGCCCTCCCCCCTCTGTTTCTCCTACACTCTCCAGCCTGGACCCTGCTATGAACTGTTTCCAGAGTCAGTTATCGGTGTAATTGAAAGTGCTTTGTCATCGCTTTCAGCCAAACACTGATGGATGTGAAGTTGAATGAGGTTTGGGTTTTAGTTATACGGGTGAGTCTGTGTGAGATTTATCACCAGCGGCTTAAGAGGCTGCAAGAGACCATTAAAGTGCCAACACTCTCTAACCCACAGTGATCAGCTCTTTATTATTTGTTCGAATAAAATACCTTACTAGTTCACAAAAAGGCTTTTAGATGCAGCAGTCCAGTGCAATGGAATAAGATATAATTATCAAATACACTAGAGGTGCTTTTATTTTAAAAGGGCTCAAACAGCAATTTACAGCAAATCAGTGATTTGATTTTTTTTTACTAAATATTTTGGTTTATTCAGGAGCATAAAAAACTCAAGCTGCTTCTTTGTATATGTGCGCATACTGACGATCAGTCTTCGTCCTTTGCCCTAAATGGCTTAAGCTATATATTTTCTGCCATGGCAGTCCATGTTGGAAAAAAAAAATCACCCTAAATTAATAACCTTGCAAAAATACACTTATCTGTCTTCTCACAATTAGAATGGCCAGCGAAAGAAAAAAAAAGGAAACAAAACAACACAACACATGAAGCCATTTAATTTCAACTCCAAATCAACCTCCACATGCAAAGCGTGGGAGGTGAGTTGGTTCTCATTGTCTCCCACTTATTATAGGCTGCCCTCAGCTGCCTGGGCTGTCAGGGCCTGGATCCTGGCTCACGTCCAGCCCAGCTCTGATCCGGGCTGCTTTTGTGATTGGGAGAGTGTAGAGCTTCGCTGGGCTGCTGTCCTAGAGCCATGTTTGAATGTAAGAGTGCAGCAGTGGAGGTGCAGAGGAGGAAAGTGACCTCAGTGTGTGATGCGAGTGAGAGAAAGGGGCAAGAGTTACACACTGAGGTTGG
Organism: Lampris incognitus; assembly: GCF_029633865.1. Taxonomy (NCBI): domain Eukaryota; kingdom Metazoa; phylum Chordata; class Actinopteri; order Lampriformes; family Lampridae; genus Lampris; species Lampris incognitus. The sequence goes on from NC_079216.1 coordinate 63,602,783, forward strand.
TAGGATTATAAATAAAGTAGTGTGTGGTTTGCCTGCTGCATCCGCCAAGCGGCTAAAGGTGAACGCCAGTGCTCACAGCACAGTTGTAAATGGCGCCCTATCCTAACACTGGCTCAAGGCTGTCAGGATACCATGGCCAAATAAAATATAATCGATAGCACAAAAAATTTGGGCCAAATTTTTACATCGTCCCAAAGATTCCACCTACCCTCCGAGTGTTAGATTATAAAAGGAGGAACCGATTTCCCAAACTTTACTTCAGGTTTTTGATCTAATTAGCTAAGTAATTATTTTCTGATTAACTGTGTTGCACGAAATCATTTCTCGGACTATAAGTCGCTATTTTTTTTTTTTTTTTTTGTGCTTTTTTTGTGTTTATTTTTTAGTTGTCTGGTTGGTCCTGCGACTTATATAAAGTAATTTTGTCAAGACGAACACATTGCATTTCAACTACAGGGCTTTACACACCGGGGACGTGATGAATAAACGACACGAAAATATGAAATATCAAAACTATTCATACCGGGGGCGTCCGGGTAGCGTAGCGGTCTATTCCATTGCCTATCAGCACGGGGATCGCCGGTTCGAATCCCTGCGTTACCTCCGGCTTAGTCGGGCGTCCCTACAGACAGCATTGGCCATATCTGTAGGTGGGAGGGCCGCATGTGGATGTGTGTACAGATTGCTGCACTAGCGCCTCCTTTAGCCGGTCGGGGCGCCTGTTCAGGGGGGAGGGGGAACTGGGGGGAATAGCGTGAACCTCCCATGCGCTACGTCCCCCTGGTGAAACTCCTCACTGTCAGGTGAAAAGAAGCGGCTGGCGACTCCACATGTATCGGAGGAGACGTGTGGTAGTCTGCAGCCCTCCCCGGATCGGCAGAGGGGGTGGAGCAGAGACCGGGACGGCTCGGAAGAGTGGGGTAATTGGCCGGGTACAATTGGGGAGAAATTGGGGGTGAATAAAAAGAAAAGAATTCATACCAGCTGCGACATGAATACGCAAGGAGGGCTCAACCCAGCGGGTTTAGTTACAGCGGTGTGGGGCGTGGGGATCTCCTCCTCTTCCTCCCGGGGACTCCCGTCCACTGCCGGTCCAGCCCTGCTGGGCACGCTTCCTCTGTTGCAGTACGTCGCAACCGGCTCTGGGTCAGCAAGGAAGGGTTGCCTCGTTACCGGCTCTGCTACAGAAGCTGCTCGCTAACTTGACAGCCTAGTTGTTCAGTGATGCTCCTCCACACGTTGTCCTTGATTTCTTTGTCTTTATGATTTTTTTGTGTCCTGTCTTGCACATTAAGGTTGATGAGAAACACAAACAATCGACAGGTCCGCCATCGTTATTAGGAGTTGTGACGTAACATCCGTTCTGCACCTTCATTTGCGACGCGAAAACTCGGAAAAAAAAAAATCGACGTTGTTCCGAAAAGAAATTGCGGCGCTTTTTCTCCGCCTAATATTCACGTTCTGTGTGAAAGTACTCATAACAAAAACAAGGCTTCAAAAAATATACACTACTGTGCGAATTAATCGCAGGGGGGGAAAAACGCCCCCGGTGTCTAAAGGTCTTACACCGTTTAATCTTATGACTCAATTGAAAATACCACCAAATAAAAGCAATTTATACACCGAATTGGCTTGTTTGTTTGTTTGTTTTGTTTTGTTTTCTTTGCAACAACGCGTTTTTTTCTCTTACTGAGTGCGACTTATACTCCGGTGCGACCCGTAGTCCGGGAAATACGCTACATTAAGCACGTCCTCTTATTACATAACGCTTGTTTTTTTTCCACACATTTATAGCACGTAAGTGAAAATTATTCTGCGTGTAACTAAGGATAAGAATAAAATGGAAAAACTGTTTGTTTTTTTCCCTCTCAAGCACATCCCAGTGAACCAAGGTGTGAGCAAACCTCATGTCTACAGAGCCAAACGCGAGGTATGCTGACTTGCGTGCTGAGGAACACTCATGACTGACCTGTCTGACGAGACCTCGGCGTGTCCGGGCTTTTGAGGGGTGCAGAGGAGGAGTAGGCGGAAACAAAGGACTTGGACCCCGCCATGGGCGAAAAAAACCTGGCAAGAGAGACAAAGGCAACTTCGGTTAAACAGGAAGCCCGGTGTTCAAGGTAAACATTTCTTACCCTGACTCAACATGAAAGTTTGAAACTTAATCTGAATTTCAGGAAACCCCCAGTGGTCCAATAACAAGCTGACGGAACCAAATGCCAATTGGTCTTTTAGTGTTTTAACGCTGATGATTAATAACAACTGACATCAAGTACAAGATTTTTTCCCCCCTTAAACATTAGGGAGCCTTAAGTCTCAACCCTACTCTGCACAGACTGAATTAAACTCCAATTGACCTTTTCCATTATTCCTCAAAACTGTTTGAAGTGTTAAGCATTTCATAATGTTACATTTGGGTAAATCTCTCAAGAAACCCGTAGACGTGCTATTGCCGGTGGGAAAACTGGCATGGATAATAAACATTAACATGCAGATGGTTGGATATGGGGCATCTCTGTGGCTTCTAACTAACAATTGATTAACTTGTAAATTCCCACTGCCCAGCTGTTATTCAGACTGTTTACCATAAATGAAAGAGGGGGAGGAGAGGAAGGATCCAGATGCTTTGAATGTAGGAGAAAGGCAATCTGTCATTCTTCACAACTAACACTGATGGATGCCACTTTGAATGGGGATGGGTTTTAGTTAAACATGACAGAGTGAGGGATGACACGCCATTGGGCACAAAGGTCTGAGGGTCCAGCAACACCTTGGTAGTTCCCCCCCCCCTGCCAATATGACTTCTTGTTCATTTATCAGTGGCCAAATAAGAAAAAAAGGTTGCCGGGTTGAGCTCTGCCTTGTTTGTTTTTACTTCCTTCATGCTGCAATTGAGAAATGGGGGAACAAACCAAACCTCGGTAGACGCTGAGTCAAGGTAGCAACAAGTAAAGCTAGTGCATGGTTATCCTGAGTTCCCTGCAATAAATCAGCCAGGAGAAACTCCTGTACATATCATGTACTTTGTTTACTTTGTTAAAAGGGCAGTTCTGATGTTGCATAATAGTTCATAATTATGCACAATGGATCTTAACCTTGTTTTTGAATGCGATTTTTAAAAAATTATGCATTGATGTATTTTTCCGTTTGTTTTCTGAGGTTACTTATCTCGTTGGGGTTTGCCTGTATAGTACATTCTCTGTGTACACGCCAGCACAGTCTAGCCTGTGATCGCTATCAAAACCCTTATTATAAACTATCATGCCACATAAACATTACAAAAATAGAGAACATGCATTCAGCACTGATGTGAAAGATATCATTTTATGTAAGGATGCGTGATATTGGATTTTTGCCGATATCCGACATGCTGATATTTTCCAACTCATTTTGGCCAATTGCCGATGCCGATATATGCACTTTTTCCCCACACCTAATTACAGAGAACATCAAGTCTCTCCTATAGTGGACTGAGCTGAAGCCACTACACCCACCACAGAAGCCACGCGCACCCACGTGAGCATCGTGTTACTGACCTCTGTCTTTACACGGCTGGCCTACATGGCCCTCCAACAGGTAAGAACGACACAGAACTGTGTAAAAAACCAGTATAGTCTGTTTAAAAATGATTAAAATAAGCACCTCATGGTACCAGAGCCAATGCGATGCAGCAATGCAACACTGCGGGGTTTTTTTTTCCATTGCACATTGAAATAAATCAATCAAATCAATGTGTATTCATGATCCTGTAGTTCAAACGATCTAGTTTATTAATTCAGTATCAAAGCATTTGCCACTTAACTGACCCATTTTCCAAAGTAGCCTACTTGAAATCTCCTCCAAAAAAAATAAAAAACTCCGCAGAAAACATGGCTCGCATGCAGCCACCTGTGTGACGTGCCACGTCCGTGCCTGGTCGACGGTTCGCATCGCGTGCGCATAATTGGAGCATCATCTTTATCGACCCGTCATTTCGGGCCGATGCCGATGTTTCTTTCTCTCTTTTTTTTTTGGATCCCCCCCCCCCCGGGCAGTGTCCGAGTGACGTCACAGCATCACTGTTGCTATGGACACATCACAAGAAGTCAGACATGCGGAGCACATTAGACAGTACAGCATGGCTGTGTTTACACCACCACCTCACTGTACGATGCTGCCATCGGTGGAAACGGCAAAAAAAAAAAAAAGCAAAACACGAAGAATTACAACAAACTGCTTTCTTCTAATCTAGTCCAGTGCATCCGATGTCTGACTTCCGTTTGCTGCCAAGCTTCCGCTTCTGCCCGGGAAGGGCTAAACATTGCTCACGGACGCTGCCCAATTAACCCCACTCTTCTGAGCCGTCCCGGTCGCTGCTCCACCCCCTCTGCCGATCCGGGGAGGGCTGCAGACTACCACATGCCTCCTCCCATACACGTGGAGTCCCCGGCTGCCTCTTTTCACCTGACAGTGAGGAGTTTCACCAGGGGGACGTAGCGCATGGGAGGATCATGCTGTTCCCCCTCCCCGCTGAACGACCAGGACACATACCCACATCCGGCTTCCCACCCACAGGCACAGCCTGTCTGTAGGGACGCCCGACCAAGCCGGAGGTAACACGGGGATCCAACCGGCGATCCCCGTGTTGGTAGGCAACGGAACAGACCGCCACGCTCCACGGACGCCCCGGACATCTCATTTTAAACCCTTTATCGGCCGATATCAATGACGTGCCGATATCATCATGCACCAGCAATTTTATGTATTAATTACACAATTACAAAGCATTGCGATGAAAATCAAAATATTGTGAAAACATTGTAGGCTTTGACCTTTTTTCTTTTCTTTTTTTTTTACTACTTTTGTTAGTCTTGGATGAAATTTTAAAATTTGAGACATCTGGGTTTAGTCAATGTATAAAATAAAAATAAATTGTTGCTTTCAAAAGAGATGATATCAGTTAAAGACACTGATGTCTACGGACAGGAAAACGGAATGAAAAATCCAGTCTCCGAACATATCTGACCCAGATGTGACATTGTCCGTGGTCCAATAAACACTGTTTTTCCAGTGGGCCTCAAAATCCTGAGGGTGATGTGAACTAAATTCGGATCTCCCACCCAGCTGCAGGATATCACATATAAAGTATGTTCACAATGAGAAACCCCATTAAAGACGTGGAAGAAACAAGAGACCCCTTTCTTTGGAAGAATCAAGAGCCAAGGCCCCAGACGTGAGCTAGTTACTCAAGCACAGGAGTGAAATCAACTAAGGGCTGAAAAACTCATCACTCAGGAATTATACACAGCTCATTAGTCATCGTCAAATGTGGTTAAAACTTTTTAACATAGCCTGGGTTCTATCAACATCAAACAAATCAATGAATTTTCCCCCACCGGTCTTTTAAGACGTCAGTATATATCTAGGGCACATTAATAACTCTCCTCTTAAAGGGAAAGTTCGCCCCAAAATCAAAAATACACACTTTTCCTCTTACCTGTGGTGCTATTCATCCATCTAGATCGTTTTGGTGTGTGTTGCCGAGTTTTGGATCAGCGGTAGAGAGGTCTGCCTTCTCTCGAATGCAATGGAACCAGATGGCACTCGACTTGTTGTTGATCAAAATGCCAAAAAAAAAAAACCACACATTTGAAAAACTCAACAGTAATGTCTCTTTCAAGAAATCACGGCCCGGCTGCTCAAGATAACCCGCAGAACTTGTGAGCAGTTTCATGTAGGTGTAGTTCGGTCTAAGAAAATACTTCCTCCATGAAACTGCTCACAACAAGATCTGTGGGTTATCTTGATATCTGCACAACTTGGCAACTCGCACTGAAACCATCTTGATTGATAGATAGCCATACTTATTTTTGATTTTGGGGTGAAGTTTCCCTTTAAAGTTAAGCTATAATGACTAAAGTCTGTAATGTTATCAAGCAACAATTGGAAATTTGTCCAACAATCAAACACACACACACACATATATACACTCACCGGCCACTTTATTAGGCACACCTGTCCAACTGCTCGTTAACGCAAATTTCTAATCAGCCAATCACATGGCAGCAACTCAATGCATTTAGGCATGTAGACATGGTCAAGAAGATCTGCTGCAGTTCAAACCGAGCATCAGAATGGGGAAGAAAGGTGATTTAAGTGACTTTGAACGTGGCATGGTTGTTGGTGCCAGACGGGCTGGTCTGAGTATTTCAGAAACTGCTGATCTACTGGGATTTTCACGCACAACCATCTCTAGGGTTTACAGAGAATGGTCCGAAAAAGAGAAAATATCCAGTGAGCGGCAGTTCTGTGGGCGAAAATGCCTTGTTGATGCCAGAGGTCAGAGGAGAATGGCCAGGCTGCTTCGAGCTGATAGAAAGGCAACAGTAACTCAAATAACCACTCATTACAACCGAGGTATGCAGAAGAGCATCTCTGAACGCACAACACGTCGAACCTTGAGGCAGATGGGCTACAGCAGCAGAAGACCACACCGGGTGCCACTCCTGTCAGCTAAGAACAGGAAACTGAGGCTACAATTCGCACAGGCTCACCAAAATTGGACAATAGAAGATTGGAAAAACGTTGCCTGGTCTGATGAGTCTCGATTTCTGCTGCGACATTCGGATGGTAGGGTCAGAATTTGGCGTCAACAACATGAAAGCATGGATCCATCCTGCCTTGTATCAACGGTTCAGGCTGGTGGTGGTGGTGTAATGGTGTGGGGGATATTTTCTTGGCACACTTTGGGCCCCTTAGTACCAATTGAGCATCGTGTCAACGCCACAGCCTAGCTGAGTATTGTTGCTGACCATGTCCATCCCTTTATGACCAAAGTGTTCCCATCTTCTGATGGCTACTTCCAGCAGGATAACGCGCCATGTCATAAAGCTCGAATCATCTCAGACTGGTTTCTTGAACATGACAATGAGTTCACTGTACTCAAATGGCCTCCACAATCACCAGATCTCAATCCAATAGAGCACCTTTGGGATGTGGTGGACCGGGAGATTCGCATCATGGATGTGCAGCCGACAAATCTGCAGCAACTGCGTGATGCTATCGTGTCAATATGGACCAAACTCTCTGAGGAATGTTTCCAGTACCTTGTTGAATCTATGCCACAAAGGATTAAGGCAGTTCTGAAGGCAAAAGGGGGTCCAACCCGGTACTAGCAAGGTGTACCTAATAAAGTGGCCAGTGAGTGTGTATATACATATATATATATATACATTGAGTCAAGTAAATTCTCTATGAGACAGTACAAGCCTGTTTCATGCCATAATCAATCATCAGCTGTCAATAAAGCTACACAGGGAGGACATACCATTTCCTGCCTTGTCATGCACATCATGTGCACAATGTCCAATTGGGAAGGGAGAGGTGCGACGTTCAAAAATTCAAAAACACGTGATCACTAATGGAAAGAAAATGCCAGACAAAAGGAGTTATCTACCAAGCTACGGTGACGAGAGACGACAACGACAAAATAGAGACATACGTCGGTCTAAGAGAGGGAACATTCATTAGCTTTACAAACAACCGTTTAAAGAATGTCACATATATTTGGTCATTGGCGGACAGAAACTTTCATTATTCAACCACCTGGAAAATCCTCTCAAGAACAAAACATATTCAACCAGCAGTAAAATGTGCAACCTATGTCTAACTGAAAAATATTTTATCATCTGCACACCAGAAATGTCCACATTGACCAGCAGTAGCAGACATAGATATAAGCACCTATTTTATAATTATAAATAAATCATGACAATAGACAAATACCAACCCCCACCCTATTGGACCATTAGTGATCACGTGTTTTTGAATTTTTGAATGTCGCACCTCTCCCTTCCCCATTGGACGTTGTGCACATGATGTGTATGACGGGGCAGGAAATGGTATGTTCTTCCTGTGTAGCTTTATTGACAGCTGGTGATTGCTTATGGCATGAAACAGGCTTGTGTTGTCTCATAAAGAATTTACTTGACTCATTGGATTATTTTGCTCATTTGTTGAGCACTTTCCCTACCGTTGAGTGTTTCTTTTAACAAAGTATATATAATAGCCAGGATGGGATTGCTCCCTCCAGGTTGGGGATGAGTTGTTGCCTCAAGTGAAGGGGTTCAAGTATCTCAGGGTCTTGTTCATGAGTGAGGGTAGGATGGAGCGGGAGACTGACAGGCGGATTGGTGCAGCATCAGCAGTAATGCGGACGTTGTACCGGATCGTTGTGGTGAAGAGGGAGCTGAGCCAGAAGGCAAAGCTCTCAATTTACCAGTCAATTTTCATTCCAGCTCTCACCTATGGTCATGAGCTTTGGGTAGTGACCGAAGGGGTGAGATCACGGATACAAGCGGCTGAAATGAGTTTCCTCCATAGGGTGTCTGGGCTCAGCCTTAGAGATAGGGTGAGGAGCTCGGCCATCTGGAGGGAGCTCGGAGTAGAGCTGCTGCTCCTTCACGTCGAAAGGAACCAGTTGAGATGGTTCGGGCGTCTGGGTAGGATGCCTCCTGGGCGCCTTCCTTTGGAGGTTTTCCAGGCATGTCCAACTGGGAGGAGACCAGACCCAGAACTCGCTGGAGGGACTACATGTCCAGTCTGGTCTGGAGTGCCCTACTTAGCTTGCTGCCACCGCGACCCGACCCCGGAGAAGCAGCTGATGATGAGATAAGATGAGATATATACGTATATATATACATACATACATACACACATGCATAAGCTGCACCTGAGATGATAGGTGCTATGTCTAGTTCATAGTTGCTAACACTACTATGACTCAGTGTTCTTTTTTTTTTTAATTAGAGGCTAATATTGTTAAACAAAGACTTTAGAGATTATTTAGGGACTCTTGGACCAGGTCGGACTCAAGGTTGGCCTGACAACAAAGGAATATACAACATCAAAGTTAATATGCAAAGTCAACACCGCTGATCACTTTAATTTGCTTCCTACTGGCCAATTTTTTTTGTTTGCTCTCCTTTGCATGAATAAAAACATTTGTAGGGTTATGCCAATATTACTGTGACCCCTGTGTTGCTGGTGTGTTTCCGCTGCATGCTTAGAATATAAGCAGTAAGTCACTTGATTTTAATAAGCAGTGACTTAATGATGATAGATAGATTAGTCGCTAGTCAGTCACAAGTCTTATCCCATTAACTCTGCCACTAAAGCTCATCTAAAACTGATTATTTGGATTTTGAGATTAAAGTAAATGCTTCGAGATAGGGTGCGATATTTTAATAAATAAACATCTCTGAAGTTATGAGGACTGGCGGCCTGTCCAGGGTGTCTCCCCCGCCTGCCGCCCAACGACTGCTGGAATTGGCTCCAGCATCCCCGCAACCCTGAGAGCAGGATAAGCAGTTTGGATAATGGATGGATGGATGAAGTTATGAGCAAATTTAGAAAATAGTTTCTGTCTGTCACAGATGATGAATCAAAGAATGCACACTGATATTAGTTTAATAATCAGGAAGGCATGTTTTGTGACTGGGACTATGGGAAGGACCGAGAGGTCCTGAGAATGAGATACAGCTGGTGGTATGGCTCCCATGCGACAAGTACCAATGCATATGTACTGTCTAAGGGACTTACTTCAAAGGCATCACAATGAAAAGCAGACCATTTTTTTCCAAAGAACTCAACAGCTCAGTTTCTTCCTCAGATCGGAACATGACATCCCCCAGTCCAACTAAAATTAGTATTGAAATTAAACTGCCTAATTTTAACCAAATACAGATTAGGTTATAAGTAAAAAGCCATTTACATACCAGTATCTACAGCCTTAGATTAAGATAGGCGACATCAGCTCCTCACCTGAACTTCCCATGTCACGCCTCTAGTTCTCTTTTTGTTATTCTCCACTATTCACCACCCTTGTCTCAGTAGAGCTCTGTCTCTCAATTATTCTGAAACTCGCCCCAGAATGAGAAGGACAGACAGAAAGTATATGTACATCTCTCCTAGGACTCCATGTACACAGAGGTAAAGGAGTGAGCGACGGGAAATCCTCACTCAGTCACAGGGAAATCCCTGCTTCACTTGGCTGCAACTGAAAGAATCCCCCTATAGGAGCTGGCATAGCAACGGGTAACGCACAGCAAGCCCTACGGAGGAAATTATCTGCACAGCTGGCATACATCTTTCGCCAACCAGGTTACTTGGCTGAAACTCGATGTCAGACAATGTAATAACAGTAGATAATGTCACAATAAAGGAAAGTGTAAAATTAAAGATCTTTAAGGCTGCAGCCAGAATGGGAAGTTAAAGTCATTTTCACTGAGAAAGCAAGTGAGAGAAATAGGTGAGACCAGGGCTGGCAAGTGTAGCGGAGGAATTGGTGTGGCCGGCCTTGTGATGTTGGGAATTGTTATAGATTGCATCCTGGGTTAATTTACACCAAAGAGAGGTGTTCGGATTAATTTGGGTCAGTTTAATGGGGAGACTTGTTTAACAGAGCCAACTCATGTCTGCAGGAAAAACAGATCAATCACAAAAGGGGAAGAACTGACCACCTTTACACCACCCCTACTCTAAAACACAGGGTTGTTTCTGATCGGAAGATAGATTCCTGCACAGACATCAGTCACTCCAAGCTTTTCCCCATAAAGTAATTAGAACGATAACCTCGCTGGTAAATTAAGTGCAACCCAAGCCAAGTAACGTGTTGTATTTGTTTTAGGTGATGTGATACACATAAGTTGTGCAGACCTGAAGCATGTTGATGAAAATCAAAGCTTCAACTGTCAAGCAAAGAAGACGAGTTAATGAACTACGATGGCCTTGAGTAAAAACACTTATGGTGTGGCAGATACTGTCGTCAGACAATAAGTGATCCTTTGAGAAGTCAAGGGCTGTGTCTGAAATCACTCACTATAGTGAGTTCGCCATTTTGTAGTGCTGTCTGAATGTATAGTGAGAATTATTATACCCTATATAAAGTGGACTCAATGTATCCCACAATGCATCGTGAAAAGTAGAGTACAACCGACGGTCACTAACCAAGCAATATATCCCATCATGCGTTGCGCTGAAAGAAAAATGGCAGACGGAGGAGAGCGCCATGAAAGCTGTCATACAAATTTAAGACATTTTCAGTTTAACTTTCCATGATATGTTGAAGTTTGTTTTAACAGTTTATTAGCCATGTAAGAAACTGTGAATGTTTTACGCTATTATGGCACAAATCACGGCTAGCGACCCCGATGCTGATCTGGCACGTTTTAATCGCCCAACAGCAATGACGTAATTAACGGCACAGAGAAAATGACCTGAGTAGTGTCCGAAAGTATTTTTTTCATTTTGCCGATGAGCTCACTATATAGTCCTCTACATAGAACTCCCTATATATGGAGTAGGGAGTAGTGAATGACTGAGTGATTTCGGCCACAACCAAGGTTGTGAACTTAGTCGAAATAATTTCATATGATGTTAGCCCATGCTTTTTTCCCATAATTTTACTTTTACATTCTCTCTAAACATTTATATATGTTGCCCTCAACAGGGATTCAGGTCTCCTCCAGCCTCCCAGGTGTCCTAGAGATGCCTTGAGATTCCACTGAGAGAGCTTCTCTTTAGAAAGGGCCGTCTAGGCTGCTCTCCGAGAGCTCTGCGACTGGCATCTAAAGAAGTGGCACAACAATGGATGCATCCTTTGAATATCTTTCTGGTTCCACTTCTGGTGTTGGAAGATGACGGTGCATTCTGTTTTTTTCATGGCGGCGCAAATTCACGTTTGCAGTGGCCTCACCCAGTACCGTCCATGCAGTGTCTTTGTCCACGTCTGTCTATATCTTTGTCTGACGGCTGGGAGAGCTGGCGCTGGATCAGCTGGAAGAGCTTGGTCTGCTGTGTCCGGTGGGCCCAGGGACCATGGCCCGCCCGAAGAGGAAATACCGAGGGCGGTCTGACAGGATGAGGAAGTGAGGCAGGCTAAGCTAACTGCTAGCCCATGCAGACCGGCAGTTCCGACGGTTATCTTGGCATTCATTCTCTCGGACAGTGATTTTCTTTTCTTTTCTTTTTTTAGTTTGATATATGTTTTCTTGAAGTTTTTAGATATGTGTTTTTGTCTTTGTGTTGCCCTGCTGTGGGCTGGAGGAAATGATATTTCATTTCAGTTCATGTACGCAAGTACATGAAATGAAATGACAAAGTTCCTGATCCTGATTCCTAGTGTCTTATAATAACCTGCTCAGAGTCTATCTGTGGCCAGTTTAATTCTTCAGACATGTTTGCAGTGAAACAAATATATCTCAGAATCAGAACTTTTTTCATATGCCAAGTATATTTTCAGATTACCAAGATTTTGACTTGGAAATACTGCATACATACTGCACAAAGTCACAGAAATTACCTATAGCTCAGCAAAAATTCTACCAAAACTGTACTCTAAAGAGAAACTCAACCACTGAATCAGTGAAATTAGCCATCTGCATAATTCATAGACCATGTGTTGAGGTGGCATAGATCTGGGGAATGGATTGAAATCATTACTAAACTGTTAGGAGTCCACAAGATCACAGCTAGACTGATCATTAGGAAATTAAATAAATATAAAATGACCAAAGCATTCCCTGGAGCTGGTTGTCTGACCAAACCATTTTAAGTACAGAGAATCTTTGATCTGGGAGGTGAGGGAGAACCCAAGGGTCACTCTGGTTCATCTAGCGTAGCAGATCTAGGCTATGTGGTAAAAGTGGCTATAAGCAAGCCATTCCTACTGCTGTAATTTGAAAAAAGGTGGTGGTCTGATGAAGCAAATATTGAACTTTAGCTGTAATGCAAAGCACTGTGTGTGGTGGAAACTGTGCAAACTCATCACCCATCCACAACCATCGCCACCATGTAGCACAGCGCTCCCAATATTATGTCACTGGGTTGTTTTTCAGTAATGAGGTGTGATACTTCGACAAATTTACAAGGAGCATTATAGAGTCAATTAAAGGCACTTTCTTAGGGAAAAATGTGCTTCAGAGTACATCAGATCTTAGCTTAGGATGACAACCTACAGTAACCCTGAACATACAGCCAAACAACAGTAAAAAGGTTTCAGAGCTGAGATATGGAAGTTCTCGAGTGCACCGGCTAAAGGCCAGACCTGAATACATTTGAAAAGAAACCCGATAGAAACTAATCTTGTGCAAATCTGCAAGGAAGAATGGGATGAGATTCCTGTGTTCAGATTTAGTGAGCTGATAAAACCGTCATGGAGCATGATCCCATGACAGTGCGTGCTGTGTCTTTGCGTTACAGTCACTGGTGACCTGCCCAGACTCGCAGGTCAAACCTCACATCTCATAAGGGTAGTCTTCTTACATCTATCCAAGAAGAGTCAATCCTGTTATCACCGCCAAAGGAAGGTTCTTCAAAGTAGTGTCTCAAGAGAGTTTATCAATTATCTAAAATATTCAAATGAATTTAAATGATTTCTAAAAATACTTTTTCGTGTCATCATCAAGGGGTATTATTTTGTACACGCAAAAACACTCAAACTTTGAATTGTGACTGCAACGCTGCAAAAAGTGAAGGGGGATGAATACTCTCAAAGGCCCACATAATTTGTTGATCCCTAGAATTTAGCTGCAGGCACATGACATATTTGGCTCAAAAATCAGACGGGAGTCTTGCATTAGTGAGAACTGCAGTGACAAGTTAGCTGATGCTTACCTCATTAGCTATGAACTGAGGGAGAAACGTCAGCCTCAGCTGAGGCTAATGATTAAGCAAAGAGGAGACACCGGGCATGAATAACCCAAAAACAAAACTGCTGCCTGAACACATGTTACTTGGGTACATGCAGGACGGATATTTGTTTAACTAGTGATGGTGAAGGCAACAACTTGTCCACCGAAGTGGATCGATGCATATTCAAGTTTTGTTCACATATCTTTACTTGTGTCTACATCCTCTATCGGGTTCTACAACAACAATCTCGGACAACAATCTTGGAAATTTTGGAAATAAAATATGAAGAATATACAAATGAAAGAGAAAAAATCCAAATAAATGTAAAATTAACAAGAAACTGAAACAAAACGGAAACAGTAAAATAAAGAATAATTGATCAAAAACAAGATAAGTAAATAAATTAAAACAGAATAAAATAAAACCCCGATTGGCACACTGTTAAACATGAGCTAACTTACCAGTGAACACTGATTTCAGTAAAGGCTGCTGTCATTTCTAATAAACTATTTATTCAGTTAAGTGAAGTACAGAAGGACTACAAGAAGGATGTCTCCCTCCCTCAGTGGAGAAAATGGCCTTAATAAGGATGCTGCATAAACGTTTAACTCACAGTACAAAAGTTTTTTGGGTTTTTTTTGCTTTGTTTTGGGTGGTTTTTTTGGAGGGGGCGGGGGTTCTGTCAAGTCATACCATCTTAAAAGGGAAAATTTGCTAATTTCCATCCTTGCCTCTGTCTATCCGTGACCGGGCCAGCACATGAAAAACACCTGCAGTTGCTCCCAGTCATCCCTGCATCTCTGGAGCGGCAGTGAAAAAGTCCTTTTTCTGTCTGCCAAGTGACGTATCGTGACGTCAGTTGCCAGACAGAAAAACTAACAGCCAACAGGGTTTCTATACTCTAAACACACTGTTCAGAAAAGACGTCCTCATTATCTCGGCTAACGTTCCTGGTGGTAGTAAATGACCTCCCACACCACTCGCACAGAGGATTTTATGGCCGACGATACAGTACCTGCAATGCATTCTGGTACGTGTAGGCGCTGTGGGGAAAGTCTGTGAGCAGGACAACGCCGATTTCTCCATCCCTATAGCACACATTGAGGACTTCAGTGCACTACATTACTCATCAGTACTAATTGCACATACACAAAACCACCATGAAACTCCCTTAAAGGCTCAACTTATAGAGTCCTAATTCAAAGTATTAAAGTTGGTTTAATTCTTTTGATACATACTGTAACAGTAGACTTTCTTCAGTCTCCGTGTCTATTGGGATCTCTGTTTAATGGGATATGGGCTGTAGGATGGAAATATATTTACAATCAGCTCTAGTTAAAAAGGACCAACATTTTGATAATAAAGTTTTAAGCTTAGAAATCTATACAACTGACATGTTTTGTTACAGTAGTAGGACATTTTTGGGAGGAGCAGGACTGAAAAAAATGACTCCTCGGAGCGTAGGGCCCGAGCTTAGACGAATATGGAGCCAACTGTCTCAGCAAGCGGGGGGGAACCCAAGACTCCCCACTTGGAAGAAAAAAGGAAGAAAAAACAGAAGAGGAGTTTTAGCAGTCAGCCCTCAGACAGGAAGACTCTGGAGGAAACACCAGAAAGCCATTAACTAACCACAGTATTATGGTGAGCTATTTGCTAGGATGGGCAATGGACAGCTAATGAACAAGACCCCCCACACACACACTCGGACCTCCATCTCCACCCAGCGTGCGCACACGCACACACACACACACACACACACACACACACACACACACACACACACACACACACACACACACACACACACACACACACACAAAGCATTGTTGAAAGCGCTCGGTCTTGTAAAAAAAAAAACAGCGTGACAGATCAATGCCTGATTCCTAAATCAAGGGAAAAGGTTATTCTCTGTCTCGCTGGGATTCCACTCACTATCTGCCTATATCGAAGACACTCCCATACCCATTTTAACCCAAACAAGCCTCCCCCCCCTTCCTCTCCTAATTAAGAGTGAGGTGGTGGGGCCGTGGTTATGCTTGCGATGTTAGTGTCTGGAGTGTGAAAACAGATCTGATGGACTGGTGCCCTTAGCTCTAGCACATCAGACTCCAGCAGGTATCCCCCATGATTGACAGCTCACAGGTCAGCCGCCCATCTCTCAAACTGTTAGAGGGTAGGCAGAAAAGAGATTTGGAATGCCTGGGACCCTGATTGCTTTATTGCTCGCCTGTCAGAACCGTTGCACAGCTCTGTATTATTAGGGCTTGCCATCTCTCGCCGTCTGGAAGGCGTCGCGTCTCAGCTCTGCATATAAAGAATCACCGCTCCATTCAAAATCCTCTTTCTTTTTGGCTGAAAGGAAAGAAGGCACAGATATTTCCACAGAATCCCCAGCGCTGGTTTGTCAGATAATGCAACACAACTGTCTCCGGGGAATGATATAGATGGCACTGTTCTGCACTTGAATGCGGAAGACCCAAGAGCCGTCTTAACAAGTATTCATCACAGCCATATCAACGCCGGTATAAAACATCACGCGTGAAGGATTATGACAACCTGATTATGGATCTAATTTAGTTGAAATTGGATACTCTGGTCTCCAATTGCCTGAGACAAAATAGCACAACAAGCTACTTCATTTGGCATGTATGATGTTTATGTTTACCATGCCATTTCAAAGCAATGGGCAATAAGCAGTCGAGAATTAATTCTCCGAAGAAAAAGACACGGCGTAGTTGCAGGAACCGAAATACTGAAAAATGAGTAGCGTGGGGCGAAAGCAAGCGCGCAAACTATAATCCTGCCTTTATTTCTAAATGATAGCTCTCGAGATGTTCAGAATATCTGAAAAGGCACACCGCGTGGCGGACTCCTCTCACTTAAGTACACTGCAGAAGAGTTAGCTTAGCACGCTGATGGTACACGCCGGGTCACACAAAATCGCGCCGCGATAAAGCCTTGTGAAATATGGTTGCCGTTGCGTCCCAGTAATCTTTTAGCATTGTATAAAAGCAGGTGCTGCAGATTAAATCCATCGGCTCTTTTACAGTAAACAGTTGCAGACCGAAATGGTCAAACGAGCCCTGTCCAAGCAGCAATTTCATCCTATTGTCTGCTTTCTGAATTATAGAACGAGTCTAAAGTACATGAATTAGTATGATACGATTGCTAGAAAATTACGTTAATCTACTTTTGCCCTCGCTGTCCTTTGCCAGATGTTTCGATTTGAGTAACTAATGAGATCAAAAATACCAAGCGGCATAACTGTGGTATAATTCTATTATCAACACAGTCAGGAAAAGGTAAATTAGGTAAAGAATTGTTTTGGGGGGTTTTTTTGCATGTAAAGTGAGGCCATACAGTGAAAATGATGGCCATCTGAATGGTCCGTTCCAACTGGTACAAAGAGTCTCCTTTGTTTGCTCAAAAAAAAGAAAGGAAAAGAAAAAAAAGTGGTCCACTAAACATCGTCTGTACACACTCCCGCGGATAATGTTTTCTTTCTTCTAACTCCCCAGGCCAAGCCGACAGGCTGGCGGGTTGTTGAAGGTCACTGGAGCTGTGGCTCCTGGTCCCTTAAGGCCCAGGTGATGGCCAGACCACACCTCTATTGCTCCTAGCTTCTCCAGGCCACAACGGAGACAAGCCCACCGGGAGGGGCATGTCCCTGCCTCTGTAGAGTTGAAGTGATGGACAGGCTCCAGCTCACACTCACACCTTTATGGTCAACGCATCAGAGCCTCTTGAGGACACCGTCCTCTCAAACAGTTGCATAGAACTTGAAATCCCCTCCCGCCCCTCCACCCTCCCCACCCCCACCCCCACACACTACCCATTCACCATCTCCTTTTGTTGTCTTCTGCAGTTCCAGTACAAGCACATTGTGGGTAGCCCCCAGTAGTCAGACCCCCTTGCCCTGGCAGTGCTACCCTTGTGAGGCCTGCTGGGAACAGTGGTGAGATGTGAGATGTGACCTGCATGTCTGGGCAGGGCACGAGTGAATGCCATGCAAAGGGAAAGCCCACACTCTCATGGGCTCATGCTCCATTACCATTTTTTTCCCCCCCTTTTCAATCGAGGGTGTGAAAGTGTTTTTCCAAAATGCTTTGTATTTTAACATTTTCTCACAAAAGGGTGCTGAGGATGTCTAGCCAATCTTCGTTCAATATCCCACTTGATCTATGCTATTGCTCTCATCATAATACAACAGAAAGTTGAATAGCACAAGCATCATTTAGAAATCATGGAACACTGACAGATTCTATGAAATGTTCCACGTTAGCAGCCATATTGATTTGGAACAAGCCACGGCTCTTTTTGTGCGTCCAAGTCTGAGAGTTAACCTCTTCATCACTCTACCCCCGTGTATGCTTACTGGAAGCCATATTGATTTTGTTAGTCTGGGAGTCCTTGGATTCCCTGCCCTTTACCTCAGGGACAAATCTAATTGTTTATCTCTGGACAGACTTCTGCCTTTACTCCCTTCTGTCTCATTATGTGCCAAGATTTGTCAAGTCAAGTCTCTCCACACTCTCAAATCTCGCTTTACAACATGCCGTTCGGCAGAACACTACAGATGGCTTCCTTCTCAGCAGACCCTCCCACATGGAATGCTACAAACATGACAGCACAACGCACTTGCACAAATATACACAAACTGATATACAATGTAGTCAGTCTCACGCCAGAGACAGGGTTGCACATACTGCCACATGAATTCCCAATTCGCAAGATTTAAGTTTCTAAAATCACAAGAAAAAAAATAACCAAATAATTATAATAAAAAAAAAAACATTTGAATGCTGGTAACTAATATACATTTTGCAAAACAATAGTGTCCTTATCACTGCTCGTTAAACAAAGTTGCTCATTTTGATTTGCTTTTTCCTCTTGAGTATTTAGATGATTTTAATTCCTGACAATCTAAGATACAGTTGTTGGTTGAAATCACAGAATATTAAAAAAAAGTACCGTCATTTCCCTGGCACAGGTATATTGAAACGGGTCAGCTCAAATCAGCAGACAAATTTCAGTGGTGTTAACGTTCCACCTTATTTGCCACAAACACGAGAGGTGCTGGATCGATTTAGCTCTTTTTAGAATGAGGGGGTCCACAGTAATATAGGGGATAAAAACACACTAAATAAGTAAAAAGACACTGATTGTCCCTCGCTGATTTGATTAACCGTGGTAATCTCGCTCATGAAACTGCATTGTGCTGTGCTAAACACTGTCACCGTTTTACAACAGCAGTTGGGATGACTTCTCTGTTAGCTGCAAGCTGAAACCTGTCAAACTAACATCAGAAGCATCACTGACGGCCATGAAGCTCCTTACACAACTAACTCAGTAAGAGGCTTAGCTTTTCCTGCTCACAGCGAACGGGATTAATTTAATGACATATCCTGATGCTATAAATACTGGGCACACAATGAAAAAGAAATTGATGGCCTGAATAAAAGTGGTTTGCTTACATTTCTTTAGAAAAACCCCATTAAATATGCAATTTGCTAAATAACACCTTTAATCGTTGTATGCCGAGTCTGCTACGCCACGACTGGTCCTGTAAGACTTTTTTTTTTTAAACGTCTTGCCGAATGCTGTTTTAAGCCCCCTTCAAGTTTGAGTGGCTGTTATCTGAATCTTTAAATCAGCAAATTAAAACCTGCTTATGTCAACCGAACTTTGCAGAGGTTTTAACGTGTAGGAAAGTTTGCTCATTTGTCATAGTTGGTCTTAATAGACTAAGCTCCTTCACATCATCCCAAAAATTTTGGACTTTTTTTTTTTTTTAGTTCAAGAAATGGTTTAGATATTTCAACCACTAATTGGGCATATCACAACTGCACACTGTACATGTCCTAAACTAAATAAATGACCGGATCATCTCATTTGCACTGAAATACTTTTATTGTGGCACAGTATGCAGCCCTCTCTCATCATTTCCATTGCTTTCGTGCAAGCCCTCCGGTCTCTCTCAGGCCATTGGAGGCCCTTGGTCGGGTTCTGTCAACGGGTTAACTCCGGCGGAGTACGCACGATCAATAAGCACACTCGCAGAGAGGAGCCAGGGAGGAGAGTCGGAGGCGCGGGGGAGAAAGGCGCGAGAGGCAGGGAGCAATCAGGCTGCTGTGGATGTGTGTGCCTTCAGGAGTGGATCGATGCACTGACAGGAGCCCCGCTTTGTTCTCTCACAGCGCTCAGATGTCAGGCGCGCTTTACATGATTGCTTAAAGGGTTTTGTTTGCCTACTTGTGTATTTGTTTGTCATTTTGTTCTACTTACAATGTATCCTGCTGTTCCTTTTTGTACACAAGTTAGAGTACACAGCTTGGTTGGCTGACATGCCCGCCGCAACGCAGCAACGAGAGAAATTCCGCACCCACGCTGCTTATTTTATCTTTTTAAACGCCATATTCAGATGATATCAGTGTTTAAGGAATGGATAAATACCTACGGTAAAACTTAAGAGGTAAAAAAAAAAAAAACACTCGACAAAGTATTCAAAAAGGTTATGGAAAAATATTTTCAAAAACAGCAATGAAACTGTCAAAAATGTGAGGTGTTCAGACAGAAACGCCTGACTTTTACGAGTCGTCGTGCGGAGACCAGCGTGCAACGTCTTTCAAAAGTAAGCAGAGGAGGGGGGGGGGTTTTCAGGGGTAGAAAATTGATTTGACAGCCTTAATCATTTCCCCAGTCTCACAGAATGTTCTCCCTGCTTTTGCCAAATGGCAACCAAAACCAAGTTAAGCACTTTGCCTTTAAAAAGGGCTGCCAAGCACTACCACTAATAAGAACTTGTGTGCGAAGGCTTCTCTCTCACTGAAAGGTGTTGACCGCAAAGGACAAGTAGATGTCAATAGATCTGCTCTCAGTGCCTATGGGAGGTTGAGAAGCATGAGCTCCTTTCCAGGGCTTAATAAGATAGCGCAGATGCGCCCTTGTCTGAGCACAGCCCTGTGTCGCATTGTACTTTGGCCTCACAACCCTGCCACTGCAAGACCCCTATTGCATTGCCTGTATGAGAGGGTCTCATTAAGACAGACAAACGAAAACTGGGGTCAAGGTACATAAAGGTAGCCAGAGCTAAGGAGCATGCCTCCAAGATGAGCTGGGAGCTCCACCACGTCCTAGGGCCACCCCTCCAGACCTCTGGACCTCCCCATTATGACCTTCTATCGCCGCCATTATTTGATGAAGCAGAGCTTGATAATTATTTTGCGTGGATGGAGAAGGGGGCACAGTGTGAAAGCAGCGTGTCACTCTGAGGGAAAGGATAGTAGGGGATGACAGAGAAGAAGAAGAGAAAAAAAACTAACAAAAAAAAGAAAAAGAAAAAGAAAAAAGATCAAAAGCAGGCCTTTCGCTTTTCATGCCTCAGAGGCTCCAAAGAGGATGAGGAACAATTGGGCCCTGGGTATCCAGCCCTCTCTGGCAATTAGACTCAGCTGATGAAGTGAAAGGGATGAATGGCAGGGTTCAAGGCCTTCTCCAGGATTCACACAACAGGGTGTGTTTTTCCCCTTCTTTTCCTTTATCTTCATCTTTTCTCGGAGTGACAAAAATGCAGCTGAAATATTAGCAGATGAGGACAATGTGATTCAAAGTGCCAAATTTTAATCATGAGGGCTGATGAGATTGAAAAGGTACAAGAGGCACCACTAAAAAGAGACTCGCATACAAGGCAGTGTTGACGTATTTTCAAGACAGTCAGCAGCCACTGTTGATAAATGCATGCATTAATGCAACTTTACAAGCACATATTTACTAGTAGGCTTCACACTTATTCAGTGCTATACTGCAAGTGTGGAGCGGTGTTCAGCAGGATTAAACAGATGCACCTGACATATGGACAATTGTTCACCCAGATAGTGTACCATGTGTTCAGGAAAATACTTGATTAGCGAGTTGTGACCAATTAAAAAACATTCTATATGTCGTTCATAACACTCCATAGTAATTCAGCTTGGATTATCACGTACAGCCCAACAATTTTCTTTTTTCAATATTAAGGGGGAAATAAATTAATGAATGAGTGTGTAAAAATATGGGTTATTCTAATAATGTGTCAGGATAACATCATAGTTATAGACTATGTGATATATGATATGATAGGATATGATATGATATTGTACTACGGTGCTGAAGTAAAGTATAGTTGCCAATATCAAATTAAAGTGGGAAATGCAGTCATTTCAGGCTGTTCTTCAGATAAATGTTACCAGAACATGGGATTTTACCATAAACATATATACCGTCGTTCTCACATTGCCAGCCCTGCTTCAGGAGAGAAAACCAAGCAACTTTCGAGGTTCTACTGGACAAATATATGTTGCTAAATCATTAATCAATGAATCCAACCTCCTGCAAAAGAGAAAAAAGACAGGCAACTCCAAAGAAACTTGCCATCATAACTCTTAACAATGGCAATTACAAGTAATTATATTTCCAAATTGTATATTGAAAATATAATTCTGCAGCTGCATTAAAGTTTCTCTACACAGAAGTATCTGATGAAAAGCATGAATATCGTTCTATACTTGATGCAAATTTATCCAGCCAATGAAATGAAAGTTCCCCAAAGAAGCTGTAACTGAGGCAGGTCAACGCAAGACAAAGTCATGCAAAGTAATTCATTTATTATTATTTGAAAGTACTTTTACTACAGCAGCTGATGAATGCTGTTACAATAAATTAATAAAACGCCAGCTTTGGGAAACTGGGTGGTGAAAAAGACAGCTAACGAATACCAACCGACCAGCACGGCATCAACTTTACAGTCGGAGCAAAGGGCTAATGCTGAACCTTGAAGAATGGTAATGTGACTTTCCCAGACTGCAAGGGGTGACAGCATTGGCATGAGAGCTGAATATAGTATCAAGTATTGATGTGAGATATGAGAGACTAGCATAATGCATGGCTGATGATGAAATATGAGGAAATATGCCATGCCCAAACAGAAATGAAAAGCATAATTTTGTGCAAACGATCTAATCTCTGCACCACGAAACACGGCCATACATGAGCCCACCTAATAATGTGCTCTGGGGTAGGGATGGTCTGCTAATGCCAAACTTTTTTTGTTTTTTGTTTTTTTTTCCTGGCAACTATCTTTCACAGAGAGCTAGCTTGACATGAAACTGAATTTTACTATCATTGGTAATTTACGACGTGGCCTATTTCAGATCGTAATGTGTGTTTTAAACTATTTATCATAGGAAGGTGTTGTAAAAATAAAGCAATATCATTTAATAGTTGATTTTTACAGCACAACCTTAGAAGAGACTTGCCAGCTAATAAGTAGAGCGTGCTGGATATACAGCGCTGTGATCTGAAATATACAAACTTGGTCACAACTCGCTCTGGCTTTGGGTTATCGTAAATTTCATGGAAAATTTCCACAGTGAGGGGGTGCGCGGCACTAAATGGGCCCAGAAGCTTTAACCATGCTGCCACACTGCACTAAAACCTTAAGGTGATTAGTGATATTCTTAAATCTAGCCCACTGATAATGTGTTTAAAGAAGCGATACGGCTTTTCCAAGCTTTGAGTTCAAAGTCTGCGGAGCATGGGGTCAGAATGCCAATGGGCTAAATAAAGAGTAGCCAAAATGGGCTTTGGGGGATTTGAAACTTGGGCCTCTGAACCCCTTTGATCAAAAGCAGACTTACAGCCATAGAAATTCTGTGTATCAAGTGCCTGCGACAGTACTGCTCCCTGAAAATTGTGAGTTTGGCATGTAGAATGCGATGTTACACTACATGTTTGGCACTGAATGGGGAATGTGTGTATACTGTATAACTGGATGTGTGTAGCCACGTGTTTTTGTCCAGACAGCACATAACCGGGATGGAGAGCAGCTATATGCTAGGCTTAAGTCATGGAGCTCTAAAGTGAGATGGACAAAACAAGATGGAAACCAATGACAAATATCCAAGAGCAGTGTGAGGTGGTTTAACTTTAACTAAAGCCGGTCCCGTTTGGCGGTAGCCAAGATCCCAGTGGCTCATTCACCTTGTGAAATTGTTGTGAACAAAATCACATTATCAATAGGGTCTTTCAACATTTCACTACCAGCTTCCAGGGGTAGAAACAACAATATTGAGGAAAATCAATGTGGGCACTTAAAATTAAGCACATAGAGGATCCAATATGTCTCACTGGCCAATGATTTGTGCAATTTCAACATGTCACGTATTTTGATCGGCTTGCTAAAGGAAACCAAAACAGGGTGCAAAAACTACACAACAAACTTTTTCTTCAGCGATCTGGTAGGCATGTTTTCATTCTTCTGTTAATGCCTAAAAAATGTCACTACGTTCAAAAGTTAGTGAAGAAGTTGATGAAGCTCGATGCTCCAACATCAAGTTACCTGAACTTGCAGTGAATTGCATAAGAGGTTGAAAAATGAGCAAATAATCAAAATTTAATCAATCAACCAATCAAAACCTCAATCAAGCGTGCTGACAGCTTCACCAGTAAGTGATTGCTATGGCGTGAGCTGTTGATATTTTCATTCAAAGGCAATGCATAAAACTGCATGGAATAGAAAAATCCATGGAGCATTTTTGCAAAAAACAAAAATCAAATTGTTACTATAGCCACAAGATCTGATTATTTTGGCCATATTAAGATCACCGTGGCAACAAGTCATTATAACATTAACTGAATAATCAAATTTACCCATTTGACCAAATCCTTGTCATTGGTGTTAATGGCCCCAAACTTTGCCCTGAGAATTTCTAACGTGTAACATATCTTCTTAAATACCTAAAATGAATAATTCTTAATATTCGGACCGGCAACAACAGAACCCTCACACATTTAATGACAAGAGATGTCGCGCTGCCCAGAATAATGGCCACCTTGTTTTAATTGTTCATATACTCTGCTCTCTTTTTTTAGGTGACAAGGCCATTACTCCAAAGTCACCACTTATCAGCGACATCACAGAGGATTAATGGTTTCACTTGTGCTGGTTAGAAATGTTTAAGTTGTCCTGATTATCAGTGCAAGAAAAAGAATAATGGTTATTTGTCATTGTGTTAGGCAGCGAGAGGGACTAATCTAACAAAACACCAAGTTAAGCAGGTGATTAACCCTTCGTGGAAAAAGAGCATCATTGGATGGGATGTGTACTGTACTGTAAACAGCCAAATAGCCACTGTCCAAAACTTCCTTCCCAGAGCAAAGTTGGACGTTAGTAATGCATAGTGATAATATTGTGCTTTAAGTGTGTGTGCGTGTATATATACATATATATATATATATATATATATATATATATATATATATATATATATATATATATATATATATATATATATATGCACACACATGCATTAAGCTGCATGCACATCATGCACACATTCCTGTATTTGCATCAGCTAAAAAGCTGGTAAACAGGCAAATGGTTGCATTACTTTAAAGCTGCAATTTAATAAATTCACTATCAGCATTAATGGTCAGTGGGAGAGAGACTGGGCAGAAGCAGAGCGTTCAAAAGGTCAACAAGTTTATTTTCTTATTCATACCCCACATACAAATTATCAAGAGCCGGGCAAACCAAGGCTGTGGAATCATAGTCCTTAAAGCCAATCAACAGCAATCAAGGATTTACCAAGGAAGTAACAGGCTCCACCGCATTTGTCAGCCTTGTCATTTGTAAAAGTTACATGCTGCCATTCATTTTCCTCCGCTCAACAGACCATCATAGGAACAGCAAATTCAGGTCAACTCACACAAGGCCAAACACTGAATGTGCTAATAAATAACTGCAAAATAAGCTATATGGGAATGGGAACTCAAAAGAGATTTACAATCTTGAATATAAATGTGAAATGAGGTCTATAGGTACTCTGTAACAGCAGCAAATTACCACCATAAATGGCTGCCATACTATCCATTTAAAGCATTTGTCTTGCAGAGGAATTTTTCAGAGGTTCAGTCCCTGAAGCATCTGTACTGGCTGTACAGGCATGTTCCGGCACAAGTAATCTCTTACATTATTTTCCTTGTCTGTCACCTTTAGAGTACCTATTAGCCACTCTCTACTATCTGTTTGTGGGGTATTTTCTCTTCCTTTTCCCCATGAATGTTTTATATATTGGAGAGAGAATGATTGTTCTTTGCAATGAGGCCGGTGCACGGCCTCAGTAAGATAAATTGCTCCAGAACGTCTAAATGGCAGTCAATGATAACTCATTGTAAGGAGAGTAAGTGACTTCCAATGGAGTGGATAGGGGACAGAGAATAATGGCAGAGCACAGGTGAAAAATAGATGTTTGGCTCTGTGTAATTACTCCATTAGGGGGCTCTCTGTTAATCTAGCAAACCACAGCTAGTGTTTTTACAGCGATGAGTAGGTGGTGGTGGTGGTGGTGTGTGTGTGTGGGAGGGGGTGACTGCAACTGGACAGAGAGGACCCCCCCCCCCCATCACAACACACTCTATGAAGTGTTTACTAATGGCTAAATGTGCTTTCAAGCTATGCTCCTCGGAACAACCCAAACCAGATAGTCCAGTTACACATAAGTGTAATGATAGACGTATTGACAAAGTTCATTCAGTTGACCAATTAATTACCTGCAGTATGGTCCCCTGTGGCCAGAGTGCTTGAAGATTCTCTGTATCAATTGCATAATGGTAGGCGGATCAGCTGTTCGCCTGTTAAACATTAAAATCCAGGTTATCACCAAAAAAAAAAAAAAAGGGGGGGGACAAAGGAAAAAAAAACCTTTTAGGAATAAATACCCCCATGCTGCCAATTCCCAGACAAACATAATGATAACTATTTCTGACCATTTGGTGTCTGCTACTTCTGCTCGTGGCGATCTGAACAAAAGGAGCATTAAAAAAAAACCCGCTGCAATATGGTCTAAGAGTTTATTCTGACCGTACAATCTGTTTCCTTAAGTCAACTTTGAAAACATTGCTAAGAGCAGTGCCCACGGCTTTATCAGTGTAACTCAGGCTGACCTTGCATTCACCTTTATACCATTTCCCATCTGTTTGGGTTCTGCCCCAAAATCTATCCCAGTTGGCTTTAGGCCCACGTTGCATGTCTTTTGCGATGGAACCCTTGAATAAAACCGTAAAAAAAGAAGAAAATAACATTTGGGGGTTATTCCAAAAGAGAAAACGTAGCCCTCTCTCGGCACTTCTTCCCCATACTTCAGAGTTTCATTTAGCAGCAACTTGGACTGTTTTCAGCCTGTTTTCCCTCAAAACAGCCTCCTGCAAGCAAGGCCATGCATAAATAAGCCCCCCCCACCCCGGAAGCTTTACGTGTGACAGATTGTATGATACAGTATATCAGTTTCTTGAAGAAGAAAGAAAAAAAAGAAGCTCAAATTCTTGCCAACTCTTCCTCTCGCCTAATGTATAATTATTTATGGGGTTAGGGCCGCTGCAGAAGAGCCGACACGCTCCACGTCAGCGGTCGGTGGACGAGGAGCGCTTAGGCTCAAAACAACAGAAGAAGACAGCCGGCAGGAAGTGCACGAAGCACAGAGCAAGAATCTTAAGCACGAGCCTACTACTTTTACCACTTCCGGAGAGAAGAAGAAGCAGAAGAAGAAGAAAAAAAAGAAGCTCAAATTCTTGCCAACTCTTCCTCTCGCCTAATGTATAATTATTTATGGGGTTAGGGCCGCTGCAGAAGAGCCGACACGCTCCACGTCAGCGGTCGGGGGACGAGGAGCGCTTAGGCTCAAAACAACAGAAGAAGACAGCCGGCAGGAAGTGCACGAAGCACAGAGCAAGAATCATAAGTAAGACCCTACTACTTTTACCACTTCCGGAGAGAAGAAGAAGAAGAAGAAGAAGCAGAAGCAGAAGAAGAAGAAAGCCCCGCCAGGGTTTGTGGCGAGGGAATTGGACACGTCCCTAAGAACAGCGTGGCGTGCAATTACCGCTCGGCGCTGAAAACGAGCACGCTGACCCGGTTAAAAGCGAGGACATCTGGGTCACGGTCTTGTTTGCGATGGTTAATTTGTCCATCGATACGGGACATCGTCCGTGGCGTGCACCTACCTGTAATATTATCTCGCTAAAAGTCGCGGCGCTGTCACAGCCATTAACGCCACTGTAACCCGACGCGGAGCCGAGCAGCAAGATTGGCCTGCGAGCCTCCTGCAAGGCAGCGGGCGGCCGTGTTCAAAATGCGGGCTGCGGCGCCGCCCCGTGGACGCGCCCGGCCACTGGGGGGCTGCGTCTCCTCCTGCTCGACGGTGCTGCGACACGAAGGCGACAGTGGAGGAGAAAAAAAATAATATATATTTAAAATAAATACAGTTGTCTGCTCCACTCTGATGCAGACTTTTGGATTATGCACATGCTGCATCCTGTTTTATGTCTTTAAAGGCATTATCTTGGACACAGTTGTACACACTCTTTGTTGTTAAGTCATGAGTGGTTTTGTGTTTGTGTGTGTGTGTGTGTCTTTTCAGCACGTCACTTTTCCATAAACTGCTAGTTATGCACATGGATTAGTCTCTTTGTTGTCGAGAACAATATCGTTTCGTTTGAAAACAGTGGCTCATTGTCATCGATACATGTTATCGTCTCTTGTTTTGGTTGTTGGCCATCGTATTAACTACCTGGCCGCACATTCTTAGAAGCTCTTTTCCTGTGCGGAGAATCCACCGCCTCTCTTATTTTTTAGCCACTGAAAATGGGGAAACCAAAGGGTTTGTAAGTCGCGGGCCCTATGACCTACTGCCTGTTTGCTCGAGTAAAAACCTTAGGGTGGAACGGTGTACTCTGACCTGCTTAAAAACCTAGGTTCACATTGATTAGCTTTGATAGATTAATTAATGACAGATAATTAAGCATGCATACTGCGGCTGAGTGGAGGTTAGTCCGTCTGGCTGTATGGGTGTGATTGTGTGCAGCTGGGTGGCCTCCTGTATTGTGTGCGTGTGCGTGTGTGTGTGTCTGCATGCATGTCGCTGGGAGGGAGAGAGCTTGCCTCATGCTCTGCACAGCAGCCTGTTATGACACATGCCCATAGTGGGCCCCACACCGGTGCACTCCTGGTACAAAAGATGGAGGGTGTAATATGTACTCACTACTGTATGTATGTCATTTCCACTGCATTAGCCTGCGTGACACACAACCTCGTAATGGTTTCCGTGCATAAAGCTCATGAGGTTGTCTATTCCTTCTGCCCTTCTTCGAATGCTACACGCCACAAGCAAAAGCCTACATATACAGTACAATCCCCCACCCGTTTTGTGTGTAGCCAACGTGATGGCAGTCTTGCGATATCACGATTTAGCACTTTTAATCTGTCACAATCCTTATCATTTATACCACAATGTCTGATTTTTTTATCTATTTTTTTTTGTCTCAATAAAAACGCCTAATATGGTCGCAATATATTTGTTTGTTTAATATGGCGCTACACATTCTAGTTCACCTGAGCAGGAATTGGTTTGCCCTTTGGTGCACAAGCAACAAACAAGTTCATAGTGTCTGTGGTCAAGGCTCCTCCTCATGGCTTCCTTTACATCAGACGTGCTGCCCTTCATCTCATGCTAATATGGTGCGAGGAAGATATCTGGCTTTAAAGACATGGCAGTCTGTTAAAAAATGGCTCTGACTAGTGTTTGAAGTCATAAATGTGACAGAAGACTTCAAGAGGAAGACCCAAGACTGGCAGTCTTAAGATGAGTGAGAGGCGGACAGGCAACATGTTTTTTCCCATCCAGGGGGATATTCTGTGGCCAAGCTTGATTATTCGAGATGAAGGACAGGCTGAGAGGATGTGGGATTGTTAAATCCTTGAATCCTTTCACCAAAGCCTCCCACTATAACATTCTTCTGCTCTCTGTCTCCGTGCATTTGATGGCTCATCCTTGATTTCCCCCTCGTTTCATTTCAAGACTGAATGAAATTCAGATTTCCCGATTACATGCAAAACGGAGAGGGGGGGAAAAATGCAATAAAATTTGGCACTCTGCTGCCTCCTAACTTAGCTGTTTAGATATGATGATTACAATGTTTAATTACCTAAATTGTATTATAGTACAGAGACCTCTCGTGATGTTGTGATTCTCAGTTACAGGTATGGAATCGGGTTTTAAACAAAGCCTCGTAATCTTATCTCTGCAACGGTTCTTCATAGAACATTACACCTCGGCGGCATTTTGCTGTAGATTAAAAAACAAGGCATTGCCTATCCACGGTATTATGGGAGGCCCTGGCCTGATCCCTACATGATGAGAGGTTGTGCTCCATTTGATGCCCTGTCCATTACTACCAGCGGGTTTGAAAAGTGCTAAGCCTGAAAATGAGTCCCATATTATTTCGGTGTGGACTGAATATTTCACAGCAGGGGACAGAAAATGAGACCTTCCCTCAAGAGACTGCCTGCAGTGCATTCAACTTGGTGCAGCAATTCGAAGGTCTCACACTGAGCAAAACACACTGGCACAAACAATTATGTATTTATTACAGAGATCTTTTGATGATTTTCCTTATCTCTTTTATGTTGATGGTTGTACGGGAAATAGGGGAAAGAGATGCAATTCTGTGGCACAAAAATAGGAGACCCTCTACTTTTCTTTCTTTTTTTTTTGCAAACTAAGATTAGCATCAGAACAGACATCAGAGTGCACTGAGTAAACATTTACCCATAAAATGAGGGATTCTATCACCACCTCCAGAGCCGGAAAACATTCCAGGGAAACTGGAGATCACTACAGCTTTGAATTACACCCAGAGTATGAAATTCAGCAGGCTCAAGACAGGAAGCTGGGCGGATTGATTCTTAAATCATCAATGCTACTGGAAATCAAATACCGGTGCAGTGACATCAGCCTGGGATACTGCCTGCGTACTGATGCATGATCCCATACATGTGTAACAGAGTGGATGCCGGGCTCATTCCCCTGGTAGCACAGCCGTCTATCATGCCTGCGAGCACACTATTTGTGGGTTTTAAGGCTGGCTGGCAAGAGAGGGAAACTTTGCAAAGGAAAGCCAGCGTACTTCCTTGAACAAGTGACCCCAGCAGCACATGTATAGGTGTGTTCTCGTCAGCCACCCCAAACCGCCTATTGCATAAGTGCTCGTTATCATTGCACAGGTATTTTGTCCCAATATTCATTTATTTGTTCAGGGCACCAGCGCTACTAGACAGGAAGAAAGGTTTTGATATGAATCAAAAATGAAAGCATTTGTTACAACCGGTTGGTATTATTTTACACTTACCATTTAAAGAGGCTCGTTTTAAAAATTTATACAGCTATACATAAAAAAAATGGCCCTTTATATCCATTTACATTGACGATGCCTTTATATTCTGACAACACTGATGCTTCCCTCACAGGCATTTGATTTGGGTTTTTCAAAATTGTAAAATTGCTACCAAACAAAAATTGCTGGAAGTCCCTCGCACAAAACACAAAATTTCATCACCTTTGGCCATTTATTTAATATTCATTCATTTTGCTCACTTGCGTATTTATGCATTTGTGGAAGATGGGCAACAAGGCTTAGCAAACAAAAATTACTATCCACTCATTCCATATTTTGAAGCTGACATATAAAATATGATTAAATTTCCCTCCGTATCAAGCGGACAACTCAACATTCATCTAAAACTAGATATTCCAATGGGGAAAAAGTCAAGCAACAAAGCACTGGTTAATCATTGAAATTCCAGCTGGCAGTGACCTTTGGGATGGATCCATATCTCTCTTTCCTGGAAGAAATTATTTGGATGGCAAGCAGTTGTGTCCTTTGTGTTTCGTCGAGATATTGAATGTTTGAAGTGTTAACACTGACACTAAGCCTTTGGGGCGAGTGGGTGAAGACAACGTGTCACACAATGGGATTGGACTTGGATCTTTGCTTTCCTTCTCCTGACCCCTGACCTTTGCTGGTTTTCAGGGTTGCAGTAGCCTTGGCTCCTTAGGGGTAGTGTCTGCCTTGATCACATCATCACACTGTGCCGCAAAAAGTGTATTATTTAGTTAATAATTGGACCCTGCACTAAAACATTCAGATTCCATCTAAGAGGGATCTTTTATTTAAAACGTTCACTGCTGCACGAACTTCACTTCTACCATCAAAATTGTGTCTTGGCATGCAAGCATTTAGATGAAGCATCTTACGGCGCAACTGATTGGCTCAGAGAGATGGTTCAGAAAAAGGTAACTTTATTTAACCTCATTCAGTGTGCACGGCATTAATAAAATCCTAGACAGTATATTTGCTGCATGGTTTACTGCTCATAATTGTTGAAGATGGTGAGTCTGCAAGTAAAATTGTAATTGTAGGGCTTTAAAAAAATCCCCCCACTGATGTCTGCATGGCAAATTTAATTGTCTTTGCATTAGGCATTTGCTGTCATGGAAATGACCTTTGCTAATGAATCTTTGAATTTTGGATGACAATGTTTTTGTGTGATCTTCCCGTATTATACTGGCCTCCAGTAGGTTGGCTGACATAATCCATTGAGGCCACACATAAAACAGTGTGCCATCTGCACCTGGAGCATCGCTACAAGCTCAATTTTTTTCCTCCCTCCCAATGCCTTTACTTCAGCCTTCTCCTGCCTGTGTGTAGCCTGACCCTGCTCTTCCCATTCCAGGCTACAGAAGCCAAACCAAAGGCAGCTTTCAAGGGGGACTGTCTGCTCAAATCAAGTCAGAGGCCTTTTTAGAATCGGTTCAGAGATCATAGCAAGTTGAAGTCAGGGAAGAGGATGACCCTCTCCTCGAGGCTTGATCGGATCTTGGCCCAGTCAAACCCAGCAGGGCTCAGTCTCTGGACAGCTTCGTCTCTGCAGGCTTTGACTCTGTGATAGTGGGAATGAAAGAGGGCACCAAGAGAGCAGCAGTTCTGATGTGTCAGGCTCAATGTCCTGGCAGTCTCACAGAGCAAAGTGGGCAAAGCAAAGGACACAGCCAGCAGGCACAGGGCCAGAACAAGACCCCTATATTGTGTGACATGTCATCTAATGGCTGTCTTTTTGTCTTAACTTTATGTAGTCAAGATGAGTTATGGCCAGTGGCATAGGTCAGAATTTAAAAAGACAAACAAGAAAATCTAATCGAGTTATTTACAGTAGCCCTTACCCAGATATGTTCATTTATGATTATAAGATTATATATGAAGTATCACCTTATTAGCAGGTATTAATATAATGACCCTGTCTTCTTGATATTTTAAAGTAGTATCAGGTCATTTAAACTTATTTTGTGAAATTTTATCTAAAAACCCTGTGCTATTTGTGCACACACCGATCAGCCAAAACATTAAAACCACCTGCCTAATATTGTGTCGGTCCCCCTTGTGTCACCAAAACAGCTCTAACCAATCAAGGCATGGACTCCACAAGATCTCCTCTGGTATCTGGCACCAACATATTAGCAGCAGATCCTTTCAGTCCTGTAAGTTGCGAGGTGAGGCCTCCGTGGATTGGACTTGTTTTTCCAGCACATCCCACAGATGCTTGATCGGATTGGGATCTGGGGAATTCTAAGGCTGAGGCAACACCTGAACTTTTTGTCATGTTCCTCAAACCATTCCTGAACAATTTTTGCAGTGTGACAGGGTGCATTATCCTGCTGAAAGAGACCACAGCCATCAGGGTATACCATTGGCATGAAGGGGTGTACCTGGTCTTCAAAAATGTTTAGGTTGATGGCACGTGTCAAAGTAACATCCACATGAATGCCAGGACCCAAGTTTTCCCTGCAGAACATTGCCCAGAGCATCACACTGCCTCCACCGACTTGCCTTCTTCCCATAGTGCATCCTGGTGCCATCTCTTCCCCAGGACGCACACACACCCAGCCGTCCACATGATGTAAAAAGAAAATGTGATTCATCAGACCAGGCCACCTTCTTCCGTTGCTCCATGGTCCAGTTCTGATGCTCACGTGCCCATTGTAGGTGTTTTCTGCCATGGACAGGGGTCATCATGGACACTCTGACCAGTCTGCAGCTACACAGCTCCATACACAGCAAGCTGTGAGGCATTGTGTGTTCCGACACCCGTCTATCATAGCCAGCATTAACTTTTTCAGTAATTTGAGCTACAGTAGCTCTTCTGTGGTGTTGGACCTTCGTGCCCCGTGTACATCAATGAGCCTTGGGCACCCATGACCCTGTCACTGGTTCACCGGTTGTCCTTCCTTGGATCACTTTTGGTAGGTACTGACCACTGCATACCGGGAACATCCAACAAGACCTGCCATTTTGGAGATGCTGTGACCCAGTCATCTACCCATCACAATTTGGCCCTTGTCAAAGTCGCTCAGATCCTTATGCTAGCCCATTTTTCTTTGCTTCCAACACACGTGCTTCAAAAACTGACTGTTCACTTGCTGCCTAATATACCCCACCCCTTGACAGGTGCCATTATAACGAGATAATCAATGTTATTCACTTACTTGTCAGTGGTTTTAATGTTTTGGCTGATCAGTGTAAATTGATGTGTTTTTGGACAACTTATTTTGCTTACTTAAATGACAGACAGCAATATCAGACACAAGAAAACTTGAATTCTCCTAACTCCAAACATTGCCCCATATGGGGATAGTGAGGACTAGCTGTGTCTTGTTGACACACAGGATTATTCCCTCTGTGCTTCTGACCCTTCTCTGGTTGAGTTCCCCTCACTCCCACATCCACAAATTTCAGCATTCATTAAGATCATGTATTTACTTTAAGCCTGCCGTCTCTTTGCATAATGGCAAGCAGGTTCCATGTCTAGCACTGCTTGTTTCAACTGCTGGGTTAGGATAGGAATGAATTTTAAACATGATCTGTCTTGCATCAGAACCGACCTTGCACAAAAAGCACAATGATCTCATTCCTCGCTTCAGTAGAAGGCTGCTGATTTGCCTTGTTGCAGTGTTGCTCATGTCAGAAAGAGGCCTGTATGGGCTGCATAGCACAACAATCTACTTCCTCAGTTTGCCTCCACTTTCTACTAACTGGAGGGATGCTTCGATTCATACTGTTTTAATAGGGAAATTTAGGTTAATTTCTTTCCCCCTCCAAAAAGGACATTTTTTAGCACAGAGCAATCCAGCAACAATTAAATATAAATAACACCATTTAAACCTTTTCGGTCTAAAATGTTAACACTCTACCCCCTCTAGTCATCATTTAAGCTGAGAAACAAAACATGTTACTGCAATTATTTCCGTTTATTGCCTGAGGTAATGCTTTAATTTACAGCCTGTCTACTGGAGGCAAATGTAGTTTGTGATGTTATTAAATTAAGTTACTGATTAAAAAGCGATAAATAAGGTAAAAAAGCATGCACTATGTTGCAGTGTAGATTAAAGGGTCATCGTTAGTGGTTATTGGTTATAGTTAGATAGTAATTATGGAAAGTTAAGCAATACTGACTGATAAATACAGTTAAATAACATTGCTATTGCGGTGAAATTACTCTATCAATTTGCCATTTGTTATATGTAATAGATCTGTAGTTACAATGTAAACATAGCTGCAGCAGGTGAGTGATAACTTGTAAGGAAACCTAAGCTACAGTAAAATAGCTGCTAATTTGTGATAAATTGCAGGTCAAACGCTCAGTAACTACACTAAAACTAGCAGCCATTGTCATTATTCTGGTCAACTACACAGCAAATTGGCATTAAAAACCATTAATTACCATACAAATAGCATGCAATTATCAATATGTTGACTGTATACCAGAGGTTACATGGGTCAGATACAGTAAACAATTTAGCAGACTGGCAGCTAGCTACGTATGTAACTTATCTGAGTTTGTTAGCTGGTTTATGGAATAGAATTGCACTGTTACTGGGTTAAACACATTCTGTAGACTGTAAAAAAAAAAAGATGAATTCGGCGCCTGTGACATCATCCATTGGTTTCCAAAGGGGCTTAAAAGTTGAAGATAAGAAAGTTTGGCTATATGATTGCTGCCATCTTGTCACTTGTTAGTGCAAGAAGATCAAAATGTTGGCAACGGGGTGAACCACGGGTGGAGCTGGGGTGGGACCTCGGTGGCAGACAGGTTGACGACCTGTCAACCAAGGCAAGCATGCCCTCAACATGGTACTTCATTTAATCCTTAATATTTTCTAAATGGAATAATAATTGTCAAAATAATCACTCTCACACTGTGTGCCAGACTCGAAATGAACAATTGAGACCCAACTTCCTGTTAAAAAAATGTAATGATTGAATTCGAGGGCAGAGTTGGGAATTCTCTTATTGACTTAGATTGGACCGGAAGTTTTTTGGAGCCAGCCACCTAGTAGCCCGGTTGGAACTGCAATTAAAGACACTTTCACAATGTCTTCAACTTCCAGCCCCAGTGGGCGCTGCGTGGTTAAACAGTTAGCTATAGCAGCCTAGCACTCTATACCGCTGAACACGGTCGTGTCTTTACAAGAAGTGGGCCAACATCTTTTAGGGGTAAAATCTGTTCCAGGAAAAATGTGATAATAGATTTCCTGGTTTGATAAGAATTGTTGGGACAGATTTTACCTTGAAAAGACACTG
Organism: Lampris incognitus; assembly: GCF_029633865.1. NCBI lineage: Eukaryota > Metazoa > Chordata > Actinopteri > Lampriformes > Lampridae > Lampris > Lampris incognitus. Next base: position 63,638,960 of record NC_079216.1, read on the forward strand.
GCAAACTAATGAGGTGACTGTGTTGAGCAGTATAGAGCGCTAAGCTGCTGCTAGCATAGCTAACTGTTCAGCCCAGTGGCAGTGCCATTCTGCTCCACATATAGCTGCAAGTCATCTGCTGTATGTGACCCATGTAAACGCAGTTAGGCATACAGTTTTTGGGTTTATGTGTTGTTGCTATAGAGCCTACAAAAGCTGTAGTTTTAAATTGCACATGCTTGTTCTTGACATACTTCTATTACATGAAAATGCATCTAGATTACTGCTAGAAAATGACGAGGTCCTTAAGAGACTGCTGGCGATTGGTGTCCATACAGGATCATGTCTTGATTTTTCTTAAAATGATGGACAAATTATTTATAATAAAATGTGCTTGATAAAATCCTGTGTGTGTATACATGTATATGTGTGTGTGTATGCGTATTCATATATCATTCCAATAAATATGGCGCTGAGGGAATATCTTAACCCATGATACCAGTAATTTAAAACTAGCGTTTTTGTAATGGTTAATTTTTAGGTAGTTTCCAAAGTGGGCAGAATTCATTTTGCAGCCAGTCATACTAGTAATAACTTGCTATCTTTGTAACCATTTTCATTTTCATTTTATTTATTTAGAGTTTTTATCTATTAATTTAATAGTAGTTAGCCCAATTGTGAAGACTTCATTTTACAGCCCATTCCATAAATATACCCTATTATAACATAATTATTGATTTTTAATGCTAAGTTACTGCATATTTGACCAAAATATAAGAACTTTAAAAGACTATTGCTGCTAGTTTTCATGTTACTACTGAGCTTTGACCTCAAATTTAAATTAGCATATATTTTGCTGAGCAGCTTTGATTTCCTTATCACTCACCTGCTGCAGCTATGTTTACATTGTAACTGCAGATCTATTTACATGTAACAAATAACCAAGTAATAATCATTTAATTGCATTATCAATATCATTTAACTCTATTTAGACATTATTGCTTTACTTTCTAAAATTATCTATAACCAGTAACCAACAATAAGCCTCTAATGTACAACATAAATTATCTTGACCCTATTTATAGCTTTTTAATCGGTAACTTCTAATTATACAACTAACCTCATAAAAATATTCACTGATTTACCTGCAATAGATGGGCTGTAGTTAGCTCATGTTACCTCGGCTGATGTTAATGTGTTTTGATTTTGCAGTTTACATTGTATGTTGTTAGAAAGGGGGACTCTTTTTGTCTCACACAAGGGGAGAAGCAGTAAGATGAAACCATGTTGCTCCCATCAAATGCAACTGGATCTCAGCCATACTGCAGGCCTCTGAACTTTCAGGTCAACGGAGGTAACAGAAGCCCTCTCCTTGCATGGCTGCATAGAGAGGGTATGCATGGAGGCCACATTGCTCCGTCCACTCATATGGATCACATGGATTAGATTAGATGGACCCTGAATAGGGGCATAGCCCTTGGAAGCTCCGCTTGACATTCAAGGCCGTGTAAGTCAGTTTGCAGCTGTTTGGCAAACACAGGCTTTTTTCATCGATATCTTCACAAAGAGTATTAGTCAAATATCATGTTATAGCGGGTTGCATATTGCGGGTTGCCCAAGTCTTGAGGTGAAGCAGTAAAGATATGACATTTATGAACCACTCCTATTGGCATGCTGGTACCAGCTCATCCATGGCTTTATGTGACTGAAAGCATTTATTAAAGTGACACACAACAGTAACTCTGATACTGTGCCTGTCATTCTTAGACATTGCAAAGCTGTCTCAGTATGCGACTTGGGGTTGTGGAGGTTAATACCGCCTAGTGCTCAAAATTCAAATGGCGACAGGATGGGTTCATTGATGAATGGCTGATAGTTGACCCCATATTTCACTTGTCATTGTGTCCACTAGAGCTCTCTCAGACAGGGTTTGTCAGAGGAGGTTTGCAGCTTAATCCTCAATTGTCTCCATCTTTCCTTGCTGTCTGCATCATAGCACATGACTCAGTTTCTTATCACCGCTCATCGTCAAGCCTGATTAAAGAGGATTCGCGCCGCAATCAGTGATCCAAGCCTTGAGGTCATGTTATATACAACTGTAAGTTTCTAGGAGTGTGTGCCTGTGTGTGAGCATGTATACTCATGCGTGCATGTGTATGATGTCAATACGTATCTGGAAGTGTATGTACATGCACATGTAGAGTTGTCATATTTGTAATGAGGAAAACTTTGAATCACCATCCATCCATCCATCCATTAGATGGACGGATGGATGGAAATGTACCATTACAGACGGCTTGAAATGTGCCACATTGCGTTTCTTTTTATTATATCTGAAAACATTTATACAATTAGACCCTACATATTGACAACCCATATTCCAAACAAGTAATCATTGTTTCAATGTTAATTTCAAGGGGAACATTTTCACATCCCAGGGTAAATCTACTAGTGCAATTCCAAAATAAATGGAATAAAAGTTGTATGAAACTTTTACAACCCAGTTGTAACTGAAAATAGGATTGTTTCACTTGAGTGTCTCCAAACATTACAGACACACACAAATATTTCACTGACAATGATTTTCAAAAGATCGCACTTAAGAAATGCTTTATATTAAAGGAGTAACTGAAAACAGAACTGAAAGTGCAAACCAAATGTCCCTCAGTGCCAAGGTTAAAGACAAGTCTGTTAGTGTAATGTCTTATCTCTTTATCGTGACCTTTAAGAGAAGTTTTAAGGCTACAACACATGCATTACTGTCACATGCTATTCTCTGAGGTACTTTCAGCTCAGGGCCATCTAATATCATGCAACCTCATTTGGTCACCCTTGGCCCATGACATGCCCGTGTTCTGGCGAGGGCCCGTGCTTACATCTTGCCCTCGAGTGTTTGCCCTTTCAAGAATTTAGCTGCAGGATATGTTGGTGAAATCTTGCAGTGGTGAGGGCAATATGGCAGTCAGAGGCATTTCAATTCCCTAGCCACAGCTGGACATGAGTAATTAGTAGTATCAACTTTGGTTCAGTGGTCAAGAAATCAAAGTACAAAGGGTACTCAGAGAGCATGCACTAGTCTCATCTGGAAAGGTCATCCTAGCCAAACTGAGCTTGATGCAAGGGAACAAGAAAGTTCATGTCAACATCTGGTCTTTGCACTCAAATGGCTTGACACTGAAAATGTAGCCCTTCAATTAGGCATACATACTGGTAAAATAACTGGTGTGGTTGTGGCTCGGTCCAACACCCTTTGTTGCAGTAAACCATGGTTGGACATACAGTCTCCTTTTTGTCCCAAAGGCACTATTAAATATAATATCTAGAAAATGTAATATCTTTATCATGGTGTATTGATAATCAAAGGAAATTACAATTTGACATGCTGATTATATATGCCGTAGGGGGACCAACTAAATGACTTGATTCAGGAGCTTAGTTATATTTTGACTTAAGCGGTCGATGCTATATTCATTGCTAGACACCATTCCGCTGAGGTGAGTCTACCGAATAAGTTCTGACCCATTCTAGTTGGGAGGCACGATGGTGTTGAGATGCATATGGCACTGTTTTAACTGATTATGCCTTTGACATTGAGTTCTGTTACTTTTTAACTAGCCAAAGGTGCAGTTCACACTGTCTCAGTGTACCGACCAGTATATTTGTTCTGTTCTGAAATTTGCATAGATAACCAGGGCACATTTCTAAAATGAATGCCCATGTCACATAACTTTCCATGATACTGAGTTCTTCTTCTTCTAAGCTGCCAAGTTAGCATATTTTTTCTGCATACATAGAATGTTAGTGATTTCTTACATGATTTGATGATTATTATTTTTATTTGATACTCAAATTATATTGATTTTTTTTTTTGTCCTATGGGGCTTACACAACTGTGAATGATGTAAACATTGATACCATTTTTCTTTTCTGCTTTTGTTTTGTTGTTTGTTAAAAAGCAAAAGAAATGCACAAATATTACCAGTGCATTATGAACCGGCTTATTATAATTACACATACAATTATACATTGTGCATTTCAAATTCATATAGCTATGACAAAAAAAAGAAGAATTAATTGAAGTAATTTATGTTCCTCTGAGCATTACCTATGTTAAGGCTTACTACTTCTTCATGAGTCAAAATTGACCTAAATCAAAAATCCTTATGGTTCTAATATTGTCTCTCACTATTGAACCAAACAGACATGTCCCCATGTTTGCTCCTTCTTAGAGACAGAGGTGGTGTCTCTCATTGATAATCAATGCCTAACACTCATTGATTATTCCCTATTACAGCAAGTTAACAATAAAAATTTCAAGAAAATGTTATCATCATCATCCAAATTTCCACCCTATGCTTTTTCTGTGTGGATCCTTCTTGGCCAAGCAGACTGACTGGGACAGTCCCCCCCCCCCCCCCCGCACCTTGCCCCAGCACCAATGCACCACACGGCTATTAACCACCATTACCGGGCAGAACCATTTCATGGTCAAAGAGCATATCAGTGTTAGCTCTCCCTTGGGCAACAAAATCACCCATGTGAGTTTCAACCCTGTTCTGCTACATATGCTGTTTTTACATTTCTTGTGTTTTTTTCCGGCTTATTTTTCCTGTAACATCCTCCTGTTGTGTACCCTGGCTCCATACATGAGACTCGTAAATTCAACTGTACATGACTGATGGCATGTGATGCTATGAAACACATAGGGGTTTTTATACCCCAAAAACAGCATATTTTCTCTACATGTTTATCAGTCAGGTGTGCCTGTTGACACTTTATGTTAACATCCATTCTGGATAATTGTTCAAATAAATTATAAATAAAAACGCGCTTTTATCCCAACCCCCCCCCCAAAAAAAAGAAGTCTAAAAAGGAATTGAGGACATTGTTCTTTTCATCTCATGTATAGCTCTGAGTCAAAAATAGAAGAAAAAAGGGAAATAGTAAAAAAACTGTGTGATAGCCAAATTATTGCAGTGTTTAGACTTTTTAAAACTGTATACCTGGATTCAAGATTGCATCTTTGACCTAAATCCTATAAGTATCTAATCTGCAGCCTTCTTAACCTCAGGGTGCATTAATCTAACTAGCTGTCTGACTTTCTTATAAGAAATGACTTAACCAGTTAATTACTTACTGGCAAATATGTGTTTGAATGCAGTTTAATGTGTCATCCATATTTAACAATTTCACAAGATATTTCTACTGTTGCCAAAACTAATCCCCCCCCCCGTAAATCAAAATGAAAGTATATGTTAACTCCATGTACAGAAAAAAAATCCCAGATAAAATTGTCTTCATGACAACAACAAAAAAATCAGAAAACGAACAGAAATAGACCCTTGCCATGTGAGATATCAAACATTGTCCATTTTTACAAGAGACCTTGTTTTAGTTGACATTTTAGAATGCCAGTGTTGTGGTTCTTTTGTTGGAGATCAGATGTCAGGTCATCTTACCATGGGAGCCTTAAATTGTGTGTTGCTACAGCAGTTTTACAAACATGTTGATTAATTAGAGGGCAAAACTGCAATAACTATTGCCATTAATGGTATGATCATATGGTTTGGGGCACTTGGGGTGGGCATATTAATCTGACTATGAACCACAATTTAGGGTTTCGGATGTTTTTTCAAAATGTTGTACAGTCAAAATCTCTGCCCAACAGAAGCAGTCCGATGATGTCTTTGAAATGGTTAAAATTTGAGTTTTGTATGGTATGAATTTTGGTAATCATTATTTTGGAATTATATTGCCTTTAATTTTCTTTGTCCCACCTTTAGTATTTGCACTTGGGTTGTACTTCTCAATCCTCTCAGATTATCCATCACTAGTTTCTGGCATACAAGTGGTAAATAAATTATTTATAATATTCAATAACCGAACACTAGCTACTTCATCTCTTTGCGGTACCTGGGTGTCTATAGGGAGTTTTGAAAAAATTCCCAAAGTGGAAAATTTATAATAGAAATTCCTCTTTTTCTCGCAATGTAGAATGTTCAGTTCCCTGTAGACCTAACGTCCAGCCACTACACAACCCCTATGGTGACGGGGATGGGGGTAGACTCCTACAGGAATCCTCCAATGAGAAGCAACTTCTTTTTAACCTAAGTTTTCTCTTGGGGAACCTATTGCATGAGGCTTACGCTATTTCCCTCAGACCCCCCTACAGCTGTACAGACCCCCCACTACCTGTAGAAGTTGCTTAATTGCAATGGTGGAACACATTACCCCTACTGGCTCCCCACCCAAAAACATTGCCATTTATGTCCCCTGTGATGCCTGGCTGGGCTAGAAGCAAAACAGGGGCTCAAATTATGAACCATAATGTTGGGATGCTAGTTTTGCCACGTGAACGCCATGTTTGCAGTAACTGGCTTTGAATCTTGCAAAACTCAACCTACCCTGTTTATTTATGGAACAAGCATTAGGACGTGACCACAGTTTTCTACACTGTTCTGTTGCTAGATGACATAGACCACCAGTTTACATTAGCTAGCTATTTGCTGTTGTCTCTTCTCACGAAGGTTTCCACAGAGGAACCCCAACGCAAGTCTGTGCATTGTCAAGTTGATAATGACCCCTGATGACTGGGATATGTATTGAGATCCATTTTTAAAAGAAAATGTACCTTTGCTATATAGTAGGCCTATATGTAAGACGTGCTATGTTTGCAGTTTTCACACAAGCGCTTCCAATGTTTGATTTGCTATTGCTTGTAATTTCACAGGTATACCTGTGAAGAAAATACAGCCCACAACTTCTGAAGAGCATGGTTAAACATAGTGAAACAGCTTTTGAATCTATTTTCGAATCTATTTATTCAGCAGAAACACCAACAAAAGCATTTTAATATTTGTATATTCCAGGTATTTTTAAGTGATTTCTGAAGTCACTGAATCGGCCTATAAGAAGAATTAGTGCATCATTTATGTGCTGAACTTCAAATATGAGTGATAAACATTACTTTGGATTAGGATGTAAGTTTCTCCTGGCAAGATAAATCTGGTGTACCTGTGTTCTGATATTTACTTAAATGTGTTTGCAATGGGTTAAACTGTAACTGTCTTCAAATGTAGTCATTTGAGGCACCAAATTCATCTCTGCCATCCATTCTTGCTAACATCTGGAATTTTTCAGAAATGAAGTAATCAGACTTGACATCACGCTGTTCTATGAAGTTATCTCTAAAGAGAAGTCAATCTGGCTTGCCATCAGTATGGAGTGTAAACAGACATTTTTATTTATCAAGAAATATTTTCATTAACAAATAGCAATAGTTCATGCTATATGATCATGCAGAGCGGCCCCAGCCGTGCGTCCAGTTATTTCCCTTTTGTTTCCATGTGTTTCCATTTTCCCCTGTCTGTCTGTGTATGTGTGTCTATGTGGCATGGGCGTGGCTTCCTTCCTTGGTACTATCTGGTCCCCTCCTGATTTCGGCTCATTCACCTTACCAGCCTGCATATCTATCTGCCCTCGATCAATTCATCAACTCAACAGTATATCTACTCCAGTTCATTGTTTCAACTACAGTGGTAGTCTCTTGCTCTGGGCCGCTCTGCAATAGAATATTCAGTTATTCCTCGTGTTGTTTGTATTACCTGTATTTACAGTGTCTCCTTATGCTTCCAGGATCACTACTCTCCAGTCCCCCTGCCTGCCTGCCTCACCTGTTCACTTACTAAACCCCCCAATTTATCCTCAGCCAGCCACACTCACTCCCTCATCCATCTGTCCTGGTCCACCATCCAGCTCAGCTGAGCTCTGCCATCCACCATCGCCACTCTACCTTCTGTCTTGCATGCCATCCTCATTCCCCCTTTATTCCTACAATAAACCCCTTTTTATGAAATGAAATGAAAGCCACTCTATTTGTTACTGCATTCTTACAACGAATTGTATTCTTACAATGAATTTGTTCTCTGCATTTAACCCATCCTATTGTATAGGAGCAGTGGGCAGCTGCAGCGGCTGAGGACCAACTACAGTTCTTCTTTCCATTGCCTTGGTCAGAGGCACAGACAGGAGTATTAACCCTAACATGCATGTCTTTTTGATGGTGGGAGGAAACCCGAGCACCCCCGGAGGAAACCCACGCAGACATGGGGATAACATGCAAACTTCACACATGAAGGACCTGGGACGGCCTGGGGTTCGAACTCAGGACCTTCTTAATGTGACAAAACAGTGCTAACCACTGGGCCACCGTGCCTTAATCCCATTGTCTGTGGGTCTGCCTCTACTGATTGTAACAGAACAATCTAGCCAGCATGGACCCAACAGACCCAGATCACCTCCACCAAGCTCTTACCACCCAGCGCACCATGTGAGACACCTCGAAAAGGTCCTCTGCAATGTCATGGAAACCCTCAAGTCACTCTCAGCCAACATGGCCCAGATTTAACATCAAGTCAACCAGGTTTCCACACATATGTCCTCTCTAGTCCCTGAAGCCCCAGCTAGTCCTCCTGCTCCAGTACAACCTTCAGCCCAGCTACCTCTCCAACCCAGAGAAACTCCCATCCCAGCACGAACGAAAGAGGAGGCTCAGCAGTTGGAGTGGGGATTCTGGTGAGCCAAACCGCCTCCCGTTCAGTTCTCTGGTCAAGAATGCAACTCAACACCACTTATGTGGAACCAACAGTCTCTTCCATCATGTGCCTTGGCGGATTCAGGAGCTGATGAAAACTTCCTTGACGCCAAACTTTTTTCCCAAGCCAGCATATCCATTCAACCACTCGACGTTCCCCTTGATGCCCACACCTTCAATGGAAAGCGCATCATTCGAGTAACTCACATTACTGAGCCCCTGCACCTCATCTTATTCGGCAATCATTGTGAGTCCATCCACTTCCAGGTTATCTCTTCCCCTCATACCCCCTTGGTTCTCGGTCAAATCTGGTTAAAACTACATAATCCCCATAATTATTGCCCCCCCTCCCAAAGGAGTTCAGATCTGGAGCTCTTTTTGACATTTATCTTGCCTGAAATTTACATTAGCCCCAGCAGAGGCCGTTGCTCCCTTTTTGAACACTGAACCCCCAGACCTGTCATCTATTCTCTGTTTACCACGACATCCCAGGAGCTCCCTTGCCTTCCAGCCGACTGTTCGACGTGTCTCACCCTGATAGAGAAGCTATGGAGACCTACATCCACGGCTCCCTAGCTGCAGGTATCATAAGGACATCATCCTCTCCGGTTGGTGCAGGTTTTTTTCTTTGTCTCTAAGAAAGACCATGCATTGTGCCCCTGCATTGACTACCGTGGTTTAAATAACATAACAGTTAAAAACAAACATCCTCTTCTTCTGATTAAAACTGCTTTTGAACCACTCCATGGAGCTACCATCTCCACCAAACTCAACCTCAGAAACACCTACCACCTGGTCCCAATCAAGGAAGGAAATGATTAGAAAACTGCCTTTAATACCCCTCTTGGCCACAGTGACTTGGGAAATTGAGCCCTCGTCAAGGAAGCCCAAGGAACTCAACTGGACTCAGGAAATGGCCCTGATAACTATCTTTTTGTGCCTGATTCTGTGTGCTCACAGGTCCTTCAATGGGTTCACTCCTCCCGGTTCGCCTGTCGTCCTGGAATTAGCTGAACTTTGTTCCTTCTGAAACGACATTTCTGGTGACCTTCCATGGATGCTGACACCTGTGCCTTCATGCTTGCTTGCACTGTGTGCTCACAGTAAGTCATCTCATCAGCCTTTCACTGGCCTACTCCATCCCCTTCCAGTCCCAAGTCAACCATGGAGCCACATTGGCCTCGACTTTGTAACCGAACTTCCACCATCTCAAGGGAACACCGTCATACTCATCATCGTAGCCAGATTTTCCAAGGCTGTACATTTTGTGCCCCTACCCAAACTTCCCACATCCTCGGAAACCGCTGGCCTCCTGGTCCACAACCTTGTCCGACCATGGACCACAACTCATATTCCAGGTATGATAGGCATTCTGTCAGGTTCTTGGGGCATCTGAGTTTCTCATTAGGTTACCATCCCCAGACCCATGGACAGATGGAGCAGGCTAACCAAGAACTGGGAGCTGCACTTCATTGTGTCACAGCCTGGAACCCCTCCTCCTGGATTAATCCCCTTCCCTGGATTAAATATGCTCACAATCCCTTGCCCAGTGCTGCTACAGGCATGTCACCCTTTGAATGCTCTCTGGGTTATCAGCTGCCTCTATTTCCCACTCAGGAGGGTGGAATCGCCATACCCTCAGTCCAGGCCCATCTTCGCTGCTGTTGCAAGGTGTAGAAGGATGCCTGCTCTGCCAGCTGCAACCTGCGCATTGCTGACCATCACCGGACTCCAGCACCCAACAATCAGCTAGGTCAGAGAGTTTGGCTTTCTTCCAAAGATATCCCTTTACAAACCAAATCCAGAAAACTAACACCTCCATACACTGGACCTTATGAGATAGACTTTATCATCAATCCCTCTGCTGTTAAACTCAAGTTGCTTCCCTCCATAAGAGTTCATCCCTCCTTCCATGTCTGCCAGTTGAAACCATTTTCTATCAGTCTATTTGGGCCCTCCAGCCACCTGGATCATCGACAACCACCCAGCCTACACTGTCTAGCAGCTGTTGGATGTACGCCGCCGAGGCCGTGGGTACCAGTATCTGGTTGACTGGGAGGTATACAGCCCAGAGGAACACAGCTAGATATCCTGCCAGCTCATCTTGGAACCCTACCTCATGCGGCGCTTCCATAGAGACCACCCTGACAAAACTGGTGGGGGCTACTGTCATGGCCCTGGCCATGCCTCCAGTTATTTCCCTTGTGTTTCCATGTATTTCCCTTTGCCCCTATGTCTCCTGTTTTCCCCTGTCTGTCTTTGCTTGTGTGTGCAAGTGGTGTGAGCGTGTCTTCCCTCCCTGGCACTCTCCGGTTCCCTCCTGACTGTGGCTCATTCACCTTACCCACCCACCCTGCACACCTGCCTTCCATCAACTCAACAGCATATCTACTCTGGTTCCCCATCCAATCATCGCCAGATCGCTGTTTCAGCTAAAGTGGTAGTCTCGCACTCTCAGCCACTCTGCAATATCATATTCAGAGATATTTCTCATGTTGTTTGCATTACCTGTTTCCTTGTGCTTCCAGGATCACTACCCTCTCCGGTCCCCCTGCCTGCCTGCCTCGCCTGCTCACTTACTAAACCCCGAGTTTATCCTCAGCCAGCCATGCTCACTCCCTCGTCCACCTGTCTTGCTCAGCTCAACTCTGCCATCCACCATTCAGTTCAGCTGAGCTCTGGCATCCGCCATCGCCTCTCTACCTTCTGCTTTGCCTGCCATCCTCATTCCCCTTTATCCCTACAATAAACCCCTTTTTATATTACTTAATCCCGTTGTCTGTGTCTGTGTTTGGGTTTGCCTCGACTGATCGTACCAGCAGCAGGACATTGCATGGTACTGTTGTAGCAAACCCTGTTTATAAAACACATAGGACTTTGCCATCTGACTAACACCATTGAGTGGAAGTGATCTATAACTGAGATGAGACTTATAGTTGGGACAAGAGAAATGATGACGTTGACCATTGCTATCCTCCAATCATCCACAGCTATCTTACACTCCTCAAATTGCATTTTCTTATTTTCTAGGAAAAACAAAACAAACTTGAATCCAATGGGGTCAAACCTAAGACATTTTTCAGCATCAATCACATACATTGCTTAAGAAGTTCAAGGTGGAAAAAGAACCTAACAGTGAACATGGTTTGTCAGGTATGTTTTGAATAGGAATTGATTTGAGATACTAAGCTGGGCTTTGGGCAAGTTCTGTGATTTATGTTGAAGAAACAACATCTAAATGTCAACCTGCTAACTGGCACTGGCATGCCACAGTGCTACCAAGTAATACTATGAGACCACACCCACTGTCAAGATGTACACCAACTCAATAGTCTTTTGAGCGCTGACAGTCACCACAGCTGTAGATTCTACGCTATGTGAAGCCCAATAATTAGGACTCCATTTCAAGCAATAGGAAAATACAAACAGAACAAGCACTCATGCGTGCCCCTGCTATCACACACACTCAAAAATACATCCACACACACACACACACACACACACATACACACATGGATTTTCACTTCCAGAGCGACACATGCACACCCATGCATGCATACACACCACACATTTCTGCACCCAGCATGTTCACAGAATTGTCATTTTAATTATTTGTTTATTTTCTGAGCCTGAGTACAGGACGAAATTAATTGTGCAGGTTTTGTATAAATTTGTGTCACTGTTATACTTGTCAGCTGGAAGCTGTCAAGTGAAGCCATATTCCCTTGTGTCATGGGAATCCAAACATGCTGGTTCTGCCTCATGCTGTTGGTGGTTGGCAGTCAGAGAGATCATTCTTTCTCAATAGACAAGTTTCCTCAGTTGAACTAGCCAGCTGTTTGTTTCTTTAAAAGTGACTGAAATATTTTGAGTTCGTTTCTGTAATATCAATTCCCTGTAAAAAATAAAAAAGAAGAAAAGATATTGTTCTTTCTCCTAATTCTGTCAGCCCTGAGGACATTCGTTGATTTTTTTTTCCTTAATAAATGGAAACTAGCTAACACTGTGATTAAGCTGATCACTTTCTGTTTTCAAAATCAAGTGATTTAAGTGTGCTTGTTGGGCAAAGCCAGACAGAATCCACATCGTTTGATTAATTCAGACAGGGAAATGATAGGGAGACTGCTGGGGGAAAACCTTGTCTGTGTTGTGGGTTTTGTCCTCGATGCAGAGGTAGCAGGACAAACCTCCCTGTCACCAGAGATGGAGAGCCTGGCCAACTGGGTTGACTGAGTGTTAGCATTAGTGGCTTTGAGTGTGATTAATATGCCTGCCCCTTGCGAATCACGCTGGAGAAGAAAAAAAAAGAAAGAGAGGTATTGCCTAAAACCAAACAGGGGTGGTAACAATTTTACGCTTTTAAAGAAGATAATACATAACCTCAGCTTAGCCGTCTGCTACATGGCAGGATGGATGGCTCTCAGAGAACCAGGTGCTGCTGTATTAATTCCGCCACCCTAAATCAGAGAAAGTACGCATGCTGGGCTAATGAGCTTGTTTTGTGGGGAGCTGCGAGTGCTGCTGAGCAGGGGCAGATCTACGGGGTGGCAAGGGGTGGCAGCTGCCACCTCTGGGACACAGCCTTGCCACCCCATGTATAAATCAGATAATATGTTTTTAAAGTATATTTTATGTACATGCATGGTGAAGGTCAATGAGACCCGCACCAAACTCATCTCAAACAGAAGTCGCCGATTTAGAATCCCCCCTCCCCCTCAAAGGGTGGCGAAGGGGTGGCAGCTGCCACCTCTGGGACACAGTCTTGCCACCCCAGGAAAAAAACTCTAGATCCACCACTGCTGCTGAGACACTGAGAACGCAATGTGCTCCGGCACAGCTGAATTCTCATCTGCCATAACTGGAAGCGGCAGCCGGAATCCTCTACGCACCGTGCGTACCGTGCGCTATTAGCCAGTGACATTAACGCCAATCATCGGCTTTCGAACGTATTTGCGTCAAACGCCGTGAGTGTTTTAGGGTAACGCGAGTGGACACGGCCAAAAAAAAAATGCATCTCAAGCACATTACAGGATCTGCTATTGTCACAATTTTATTTTGAAGATAGTGTAACCGGTTACTTTCTTGCCCGGTGCGGGATTCGATACGAGGTGTGCTACACCACAAGGCGACATCGCTAACCGCTCAGCTAAAGGGTCAGACCCGTTAGCTAGGGGCTAACGTGTCTTATTAGTAGTTTACAGTCGTCACCCTCCCCGGAAGTGCGCCCTCGCGTTTTGTTCTTCCCGCGCTCCGAAGAGACTTCTGAGGATCTGCGCACTTCCGGATCCCACCGCTGCCACCAATGTAACCGGATATTTTGTTGCCCGGTGCGGGATTCGATACGGGGTGTCCTGCACCACAAGGCGACGTCGCTAACCGCTCGGCTAAAGGGTCAAACTCGCTAGCTAGGGGCTAACGTGTCTTATTAGTAGTTTACAGTAGAATGTTAAAAAAGACAAATACGACCAGAATCATAAAAAATGTACGCACAGTGCGGACAGGATTACGGCCGCCGGCGCCACTGATTGGAAGTACTGTGATGGTCACCATGGTGACCCCCCCCCCCCAGCATTCTTACCTTCCGCTTGTTTGCCCGGGCCTCCCGTCTGTGATAGGCGCAACCAGCGGTGTACTGGCCATCAGGCACACCGGCGGCGGCGCAGCATCGGTGGGGTGGGCCGCCGCGTCAGCGGGGTGGGCCAGTGGACCGTCAAAAAAAATCCACGGAGGGTGCGCATGAGAGCGTGCTGCGTGCGTGCGTGCTCCGGGACGAGGCTCACGGGCCAATCAGAACCAAGTTAAGTTTATGCGCGTTAACGGACGCAAAAGTAGCCGTGGACAAGAAAAGGTCAAAAAGCAAAAGAGGGGGCCGAAAAATGCTAGAGGACAAGGGGCAGCAGGCACACAGGCACGGCCTTCCAAACGCAAACGACCCACGGCGCACCTTGGCTGCGCATGTGGGTGGAGCAAGGCAGTGGTCAATGAAAAAGGCGGGGGGGGGGGGGGACCAGCAAATTGCGATTATCTTCCAGGGATTAGTCATATCCCAAGCGTCATGGCTAAAACTAGGCCAACTACATAGCTAGCTAGCTAGCTAGCTCTGGCATGTCCTCACCTCTGTCGCGTTTTTTATTGTCCTCCGTGGGTCCATACATCGGTTGTGAGCTAGCCATGGATAACGCGTCTGACGGCGGATCACCTCTGTAACGTTATTTGTTGTCCTGCGTGTGTCCGTCCATACAAGCGCGTCCCGCTAAACGTCTCTCGGAGCTTCGCGACGCATAGCCCACGGCAGCAGTTGCGCGTGCGCAGTGGGGATAATCGGCGACTGTTTGGGCGCGAGCACCCTCTAGTGACCGGCAGCGGTATTTCAGAGGAGCAGACTGAAGCTGTAAAATGGACGTTAAACTAGGCTAGGCTGCATGTTCAGTTAAAACTGCTATAACTTGTGGTTGCAAACGACCCCGCTGATAGACTGCCTGTTGCTATGGAAGCCGTGCCGATGGCGTGTGACAATATAAGTCTGTGCCTACTCAAATAGTTCCTGGAGATTCCAGGAACTATTTCTATTCCAGGCTGGAGTAGACATGCATGCCACTTTCCATTGCAAAAGCCTTTGAATACGTTCAGAATCACCTGTCAACAATAAAAGAATATATCATTACCAGCAAGGACTAAGGTGCTAAATCTAGTGAGCTATGTCATGTAATTACATTAACACCCCCCCCCCGCCCCGCCGCCGCATAACTGACTGTCACTGTCATATTTACTGTACACATGCAATCAACCCTCACTGACTCGACTGCCCCCCCCCCACCCGGGCCAGTCCCAGCAGATAAGTCCAGGGCTTAATTTATTTCCCATTACACCCCTGCACACAACAATGCTTCAGTTTCCACAAACTGGCCCGTTGCACTCACCGAGCGTTTTGGTTCTGTGCTGATAGGTCAAGCATGGCATCATATCATATCTGCTGTGGTTTGAAAGTATGTCGCTGTTCTTTGGATCTCCAGATAGGGGATGGTGCATTTTTGCGCCACAGATGCCAGCACGCAAAACATTGTTAGTTAATTCAAGAGAGTTGTTGTTGAATTTCTGTGTCGGCAAAAAAGGTCACGCAGTCATAGAATGCATATATATCAACTGAAACTACCATTGTTGGGGCCCAGATGTGATGGCATTCAGATTTCCCGGAATACCAAACCACACCAACCCTAATCAAAACAGTACCATACCCCAACGGTAGACATGACATGATAAAATGCTGCCTTAATTCTTCCAGCTTTGTGTGTGTGAAGGCCATGAGATGGCTAAGCGATTAACAGCGCTGTTCACTCAACATCTGTAAGAGGTTCATCTGTGCAGCAGAGATCCATGGCTCGGGCACACCCTTGGTGCCCCTATGGAAAAAGAGGCCTGCCAAAATGAGAAATGATGGCAAAGGCCCTGATTATTAGGATTAATTGTCTTTTACCCATGCAGTGGAGCACAAGTGCCAGGGTAAAGCAAGGTGGAAATAATGAGGGCCAGCCAGCACTTGTTATGTTCCCCACCATTCACAAAGTGGCTGTTATAAGGGTCTTTACTCTATCAACACAACTGGGATTGGTGATAAGAGCATAGTCTCAGTGTTGTGTGAAATGCCCTTTTTTGGAGGTTACAACTTTGTGCACGTCTTTAAAATTATGCCGAACTAAGTGAAATGTGCAGTACAAGGAGGTCCACTTACCAAGCACATGCACGGGGTTAGGGCTTTGTCTGAAAGAATGTGCCCTTCGGTCCTTAGTGTTTCCTACATATCTGGTAATACTAAACATGCACCGGCGACATGACGACATTAAGCATGCAAACCCTCCCTGTCATAAGCATGCGGCTTTTAGAAAACACATAATGAGTCTTGACAATGATGCATGCCCTGAAAACTTTTGTTTTCATGTCCTCAGGTTTCCTCTTGAATGGGTAACGTTAAGAGAGCTTGTGGGTAGTCCTGAGCTCCTGAAAAGGAACACCTGGAACATGATAAGATAAACATACACAGAGCTTGTCAAGATGTTTAGATAGGGATCTTTCACTGGCAAGACCTCAGTGAGATCTCGAACAAAGGTTATTTTGCTTTGCGAGTGCACCGAAACGTGGACGCAGTCTAAGAACAGACCGGGGGCCAGAGCATGGGACTATTCCCTGCTACTCTGCTTTTTTTGTGCCAAATAAATACTGCTTAGGTTGGCCGTACAAAGACATTGTATTGTGCGCCGACTAAAACCGACGGAGCGTTAAAGTTGCTGCCTGTCCTCAAAGTCAACGAGAGTTCATTTTTTTATTTATTTATTTTTTTCCCCGGAAAGTTGCAAATAGATGCCTTTCAACAAACAAAACATCCAAGCAGCTGTCACTTCCTGGCATATTCATTCATCATTATTAGATAATAAGTGGGGAATGGCCCCCCGAAAAACCTCTATTACCTTTATGTACTGTACAAAAAGTGTGCCACAGATAACAGATGACGCTGGACTTGGCTGTAAAATTAAATTACTTTTTATTAGATTGAGCACAATTAATGGGTTTTAGAAGCCGTGAAGCCCAATGCTTGTGGGATGTGTCCTCTCGGCTCCTCCCGGGGATTAACCTATCTGCTTTGCCTGGGCCTCTGACTGCGTGCAATGCTAATCTGTGCACATCCAGACAAGCCCCTTTCAATAACTTTCACAAACTTCTGCACCGGTGATGGAATATCTGTCAGCTGGATGTCATTAATTTTTTACATGATTAAGTGTACTTATGATGCTTGTCAAGTCGAAGTTTTCGGGCTGTCACTAATCTCCGCGACGGCTATGATTTTCATACATCCTTGTGTAGCAGATAAGCGTCGTGTGCGGCTGTACGGAAACCTCTCTCCGGTCGCGGGCGAACTATAAAATCGGCTCTGATAAAATCACAACTAGCTGATATTTTTTTGGCCACTAATCATGATTATTTTACTTGGTGTTACTTTTCTTTTTACTGAATGAGAGTCATCATGCCCTTGTACGGTTCATGTTTTTGTTTTCTGCTGCTAACAATGTGTGTGTGGGGTGTTTATTTCCCCCTGCAAGGAGGCAATTCATCGTTCCCTTTGTGTTTTGGTCCTCTCGCAGTTTTGTTTGCAGGCACTGCCGGGCCACCGTCAGCATCCCCTACGGCTCTGACTGTGCAACAACGCCGCAGTTGGAGAAAGAAGCCCTAGCAGAGAAGCCTTTGATTGTGATGCATCCCCCCAAATCTTTCATAGCCCTGGGTAAAAACATGGAGCAACAACACAGAGGTGCAGTACAGTACAGCACAATGGAGGC
Organism: Lampris incognitus; assembly: GCF_029633865.1. Lineage (NCBI taxonomy): Eukaryota > Metazoa > Chordata > Actinopteri > Lampriformes > Lampridae > Lampris > Lampris incognitus. The sequence continues at coordinate 63,656,861 of NC_079216.1, forward strand.
GCTCAACATGAACTAATCAGTGCTTTGGGAATATACTTGTCTCTCTTTGACTTTCAAGGCAGTCAAGGGAGGGAAAGAGTTTGCAAGTTGTTTGTCATCTAAACACATCCTCCCTGCAGCGTTCTTCGTACTTCCAATAATAGTGACTGGTTCAAATGCCAAATCGCACTTTGCTCTGACATATTGCCCACACCATGTGGCAGGTGTATGTCTGTGTGTGTGTGTGTGTCTGTGTGTGTCTCACAGCATGTGTTTGTGTGTCCACTGTTTGCATGCATTATTGCATGTGTTAGTGGAGGTGGCTGGCGGTGGTGTATCAACTAGTCATGGACCTGGAGGAGAAGATTTACCATTTCAAAGATGCCCGTGTTTCTAAAGTTTGCGTGCACAAATGCACAAATGCACACACACACACACACACACACACCAAAGACAGACTCATACAGGCACCCACCCACACGCCGCTTCCCCAGCTTGTCAACGTGCAACGTGGGCTGCGGAGGCTTGTGTGAACAGATGGGAGGAACCAGCATAAAATAAAGTTAAACTAGAACAGAATGACTATGCAAGTGGCGTGGCCGCCCTTTGTTTGCCAGGAAGGTGATCCTCAGCAGCTGGGGATGATGGAACGCATGATTAAAATTACCAGAGGGAATGATTAATATCTCCTTAAAGCACACACTTCCAGCATATCAATCATCTCATTACACTGGAAAAGTTAATTGTGTGAGGGGAGGGTTGGGGCCCCTGAACCATGAAAAAGTAGCCCACCCCTCGACATGTTTACTTACACAACAGAACAGACCCAATAACTCCACTTGTTCGGCAGGATGTTTCGGGAGTTTCAACTCTTTCAAATGAAACAGCCCCACCACCACCACCACCACCACCACCTAACACAGGACCCTGCAATATGTGAAAGCATCACTTGAACTCTTCAAGGACTGTCAAAACGTGTCGTTCTCAATAATCGATCAGAAAAGCTATGGATTACTAGTAGTTGCGGTGTTATCACGCGGGGTTAAACCGCTTGTGCGTGCCGGTGGTAGGTGCACTGCAGGGGCACGGCTGCTTCTAAAATGGCCCCCTGTACTCACCCCTGTACTCACCCCCACAACATTCTCACAGAAAGGGACAAGTACCATGCATACCTGGAAGATTTGGTTGTCTACGAATCTTATGAAAAGCAACATTATGATCTGTTGGGTTGTCGAGCCGAATGAAAATAATTTTCCTAGTAGCCGGGGAAGTGTACCGCGAGTTTAACGGCTACTCTGTGTGTGTGTGTGTGTGTGTGTGCATAAACAGTTTGTTTGTTTGTGCATGGGGGAGTTGATATGTGAAGATTATTTAAGTGCTAAACCGCGGTTCAAAAAAAAAAAGAAAAGAAGAAAAAGTGTACACCGGTGGAGAGGTAAAGGGGTCCCTGGGCCTACGGTGGCCCAGATTGCCCTTGCCTCGCCTCCCTCTCCCCTAGCTGCCAGTGTGTCCTACTCTTTGCCCTCTCTGCTCCGCTGCATTCGCTCCCGTCCCCCCCTCCCACCTCTCCCTGCGTGCCTACGCTGCCTGAGCCAGCTGCTCCCACTTCATCTTCGGCAGCGTCACCGGGCGGGGTATTAATCATGTTTTTCGAGGGGGACACTCCGCTATTTATCTCTCTGACACTTCCAGCATTCAGAGGCCCGTTGCTGGGCACAGCCCATTGAGTAGTAAGATTACACATTACTACGCTCCATTGCTTCTCCCTGCCCTCTCCATTGACTGGCTGTTCAACGGTGGCATCAAGCTTTCGTGATCGTGACATAATTTATGCCTTACATGTTTAAAAAACACTATCCTGCTTCTGTCTTTTCACCCTCGGTACTTCAGGTTTGCGTCGTGTGTAGCCTGTACATATGTAATGGTAATCGTCTACCTGTTTCCGTGGATTTAAAACTGCTCCCGTGTTTAACTTTATATGGACGGAGCATTATTTGCTCCGTGAAGGCTGCACAGCCAGTTGTGCCTGATACCTCCAGAGTGTCTGTTAGCACGATGCTACGCCATACCCTCTGAAAACCATCCTGACGTTCAAATAAGCATGCATTGGAACTGCAACCCAATGTAAATATTGCATCTGCCTTCCTACGGTGTATTTGTAGTTAAAATGTTAACGGTTGTTGGTATTTACCATGCAGTTGCATCGGTGGAAATGCAGACCTTCCAACCCTAAAGAATAAAAATGAGTAGTCCTTTGTGCGTGGGCGCATACAAAAAAAAAAAATTGTGTTTGCGTGGTGCCGAAACTACACGCTGAAGAAAAAAGACAAGACATCACACAGTACATTGTGAAAAAAAAACCCACTTATTTATTGAATACTGAAATCAAAAAGCAAAAGCACCAGTCATTGGGATTCATGCCTGTTCACCATGTTAGCAGGCTTCCAACGGGTAAAAAAACAAAAATCAGTTTGAAGCCCAAAATAAACCAAAACGTTTTATGGAGGCCTAAAATCACTCAAGCGTTTTTTTTTTTAAATAAATTTATTTCTAGTTTTCCCCCTTATCCCACCGACTGACCCGATGGCATACGGCCGGAACTCTTGTCGTATAACTCCCCTGGCTCACGTTTCCAGGGGAAGGAGATAGTCGCAACACCAGCTTCCTTCAAACGCGTGTCGGCTGCTCTCGCTATTCTACACGCTGAGGCCTCCTCGCGTGGACTGCATCACCTTCAGGCCGCGAAGGAGGCGTAGGGAGAATGCTTCCGGTTGCTTGGCTGCAGGCGCCCGGATGGGCCAGAGGGGTCGCTGGAGAACGACGAGTCCCCGAACACTACGCCGATCTACACCCACTATCCCTCGGGTAAGGGTGGCCTAGTGAATGCCCTACCCCGTGGACGCTCTGGCCGTGACCGGATACGGCGGGTCTGGGATACGAACCTCCCAGCCTCGTGACGAGCGGGTTGCCAGAGCGGCGGTTTATTCCGCTCGACCACCAGAGCGGCCAAGCGTTTATTTTAAAGGCAGCTCTTTTGAGTATGTTGGACTAGCAACTCGCAGTCGCTTATTTTGGTCTCAAAGTGCGGAGTGACTACGCAGAATGCGTAGAGGTCGGCAGATGTGGAAATGGAGGCATCTGTTGATTCCCGTTAGCTTTTGTTTTTTATTATCTTTTTCTTATTTTTACCTCAAACTTCATCATGAGACACCAGCGCCTCGCTGTCATTCATAAGGCCGGGAATATAGCTCATGCCATACATGCAGATCTTAATCCATCCCTCATCACACTGGTCAACACAGTGTTTCTTGCATGGGGTTTTTCAACGGATTCTAGCTCACTTCCGGGTGCTGAATCCAAATCTGGCATTAGTTTTTGCCTATCACATCAGCTTTTTGAACTATGAAAAATCATTATTTTTGAGAAAACAGCAATTTTACACTCGAAGTTAAAAAAAAACACTGTTGCATTAGAAGATCGATAGATGCAAAAATGGTTACAGTGAATAAATAAACACTCAGCCTAGCATGACATTACAGCTGACTACATTTTTATCCCCACCAAGATTGCCGGACTAGATGGTCAACTTTTGTAAAATCCTGAATAAGTAGCATACAGGTAGCACAAAAACCTGATGTGATAGAGCAAATCTGAGCTCAGATTTGGATTCAGCAGCCCAAAATGAGCCAAAAAACAGTTTCCAAAGTCCATGCAAGAAAAAAAAACTATATTTTTGTGGACCAGTGTTATACATAAATATGTATCACATGAAAAACTGCACCCCTCGTTGCATGTGACGGTTCCTGTTGGTCGATGGAGGTAATCTAAGGTTTCTTCCAGCACTATGGACGTTTTTACGGTAAAACAACTTGAATTACATAAAAGGGATGGCGGGGGAGAAAAGGTGTCTTGGAGAAACAGGAAGCAGTTATGTTGGCTGATAGCCCGTCTAATGGGCTGATGGGAATGCCGAATGAACGGCTGGTTCTCCCGGGATCCACTAAGCTTTGGGTATAGCTCTGAACTGAGAGTGTCAACTCCTCCTCTGCTGAAAATGGAGGGTAAGAGTGCACTGAAATCCAGCCAAATAGCAAATCAAATATGCGTTGAAAAAGCAAGGGAACAACGATCAGAACGACAGAGGCGAGTGAGCCCCTCTCACCAGGGCCTACTGCCTTTTGCACATACAGTAGCTGCACGGTAACACATTCGCAGAACCCACACAATTAGGAGAAAGGGCAGTTTCTGAACCATGGCAGCAGCATTTATTTGCTTCTTAAGTGGGATGGAAAGTTTGAAGTTTTGCGGTAGTAAAAACTGAGCCGTGTTTTCCGTTTCATCGCTCCTCTCGTCCATCGCCGGATACTATTTGCAAGCACATATGCTTCAAATTCAAAGTGTGAAAACAGGTCATTACACCAAGTGTCTTATAGCATAAACACGACTGAGAGATTTTCAGCTGGGGTTTCTCCCACCAACTGTCGATTTGCTAATGCACTTCTAACTAGACGGAAAAATATACCATGGTGTCATTGCTTAAACACAAAAGACCATTCCTAAGCCCCCAGATGTTTTACAAAAGTGGAACCACAGTCCTACCCAGGCCCCCGCTGCTAGATGCCCAGGCTTGCTGTGCTATTACGAGACAGGAAATGGCAGCATCAAGGCTTAAGGGCTAATGTCTACCAACACTGCCTGTAATTGGTACTCCACAGAGCTGCAAGGAGTGGGTGTTGTTGCCGGGAGGAGGGAGGTGAGGCGGATTGGGGTGTGCACCGGGGGAAGGAGGACTTGATAAAGTGATGTTGCAATATCTAAAAGCTATTTACGACGGCGAAATGAAGAAAAGCACATTCGGACTGCGATTTGGCTCCTTTTGTTTGTATGCGAGTGCTTGTGTCTGTGTGTGTGTGTGACAGAGAAGACTGAAAAACAGCGTGTGCGTGTGTGTGTGTGTGTGTGTGTGTGTGTGTGCGTGCTTGCCTGGGTGTGACGTGAATGCCTGGGTGTGTCTGTTGTTCCGTTCTGGAGTGTGTCAGTGTGTTTCTGTTTGTGTCTGTGTGTGGTTTTCACTTGCACTACTTTTATTGTACCTGTTATGTCTGAACATAAGGCAAGGACTTTGAAAAGTTAACCATCAGTCACTGTGTCATTGGTTCTGAGACTGTTGGCTTCTATATAGACAGTGGCTCTCAGATGAAAGGCCTGGACTCCTCTCAAAAACCTTGGAAATGGAGCATGGTATATAGCTTGCAGTGATAACAAGAATTTGGCTTCAAACAGGGAGCACATCAAATACTGCTATGTGCAGGAGTGCACACTGCATGGGCCTCTGAGATTGTGTGTGTGTGTGTGTGTGTGTGTGTGCGCGCGCGCACATGCACGTTTGTGCAAGCGTGCGTGCATATTTGCGCGTGTTTTGTGTGTGTGCGTTCATGCGAGCACATTTGCATGTGTGTGTGTTTTTGTGCGTGCGCGTGGGCATGTCAGAGAGCGTGGGTGTGCATATGTACGTGCATTTATGTGTCTTTATGCTTTTGGAGGTAATGTGCGTTGCTGTGTGTGCGTGTGACTGTATGTTTGTGTCTGTCCAGCGTGTGTGTGTGTGTGCACGTGCATGTGTGTGTGTGTGTGTGCACGTGCATGTGCGTGTGTTTGCAGCAGACCCAGCCATAGCGGCTCTAATGACACAGTATGTTGCGCTGAGGCCGCGGGATTTGGGACATACGTTCACCTTTTCTTTTGATGAGCAGAAATTGAGACCAGAAGAAAGGGGACAACATTTGGACCAGGGATCCACCAAAGGGACTAGAGATGAAAAGAGGAAAGACTAGATGGCTGGTGAAACCTTGTCGTGACCAACAGAGTGGCCAATTCATCCGGTCTAATTCAGGGCATTAGTGCCTCATAGATCAACTTTGCCAAGGGGAAACAAGCAATAATTGTCACAGACTTCACTACTGTGTGGTTCTTTTGTGTGTCTGTGTTGTAAACGTTCCTGGTCCCATTCTGCATGGCGGCAGCCCCAGTTGTTTTATTTATTTTACTGTTATCTTTTAATGTCAAAATTAGAAGTGGCTTCAATGCATATGCACATCTTATTTATTATTTTGTCAACTCTATTTCCTTCGCTCACGCGGCGTTGAACTTTGAATTTTTCCAGTGCACATGTGTTGTAGCCTTAGGAGTAATAGCAGCAATAATAAAGTGTTAGCATGATAAATCACCCTATCTGCCATCTATTCCATGAGGACTTTTGATATTCTATCTCCAAATTTTCTATTGATTCTGATCAGACTGTGTAAAGTTGTGGCGTGACCTTTCTGCACGATCCCCTCGCCTGGGTGTCCCTTAGCATCTGTGCCTCTTAGCACGGGGAAGGCTCATTAATGCTTTTGCAGGTGCTTTTATTGCAATGTCTCATTTTTGGACGTATGATTGATTGTTGGCAGAAAGTGAAATTGGAAATGCTCTCTGCTTTGATTGTTTTGCTTAACAACTCTATAGTGTTCATTACGAAGGTCAGCGCTCCTTTGCGCCCTCGGCCAGGAATATAGGATCCCAATCTACTCCACTCTGCAAAACAATTTTGATATGGAGGCGCCTCTCCGCTGTTTTGCCGCCACGGAAAGGCCGTAATTGCGGTATCCAAATTCGAAATGTATGCGTGTGATTCATTATTCATAATATTACCGGTGATTTAAAAAAAAAAAGAGAGAAAGAAAAAAGAAATGCCATTAAAATAGAGTTTAGAAAGGGTGAGTAAGTTTTCGGTTCGACGCCTTTTCACTTTGTCGACAGCTTGGTTATTTTTATTTATGCCGCAGCGTTTGGTATTTTGCGCGCCCTCGTTTCGGGAACTGTTCTAACTGGCTATCTCATTTGCGTGGCGTCATCTGTGTGGTGGGGATCAGTGGCGGCTTATTAATGACAGGTAACATGTGCCAAGGCCTCCAAGTGTCCAGCTGCTGCTTAAAATACACCGCCTGAAGCCTTAGGAACAAATTTGTTTTCATTCCCACACTCACATTTTCAGGCAAATATCCAATGACAACTTCAAATATCCTGGGCTAGCGAGGGTATTTTTAGGAGCAGTGTCTATAGGGCCGAGCTATCTGTGGGTCAAAGGTCAAACTTGAAATACCATAAAACTCTGCATTGTTGTCTGGCTGCAACATATTATATTATATTATAGAAAACTTCACATGGTGCTCGTTAAAAACTTCCGCTTCCGGTGTGGGAAGATGGCGGCGCGGATTCACATTTGCGGCGGCCTCGCCCAGTACCGCCCATGCAGTGTCTTTGTCCACGTCTAAGTTTTGTCTTCATGTTGTCTTCGTTTGATGGCTGGGAGAGCTGGTGCTGGAAGAGCGGGGCAGGCTCAGCTAACTGCTAGCCCATGCAGACCGGCAGTTCCGACAGCACCGAGGGCGGTCTGGCGGTGGCCTCGCCTGACGTTGACTGTGGTGTTTCTGGTGTCGTCATGAGGAGTGTGGGGAGGTGTGTCGAGGGTGTCTGGCTGGGGGAGCTGGCGCTGGATCAGCTGGCAGAGCTCGGCCCACTTCGTCCGGTGGGCCCGGGGACCACAGCCCTGCCTGGAGCTGCGCCCGAGGAGGGAACGCCGAGGGCGGTCTGACAGGACGCGGAAGCGGGGCAGGCTAAGCTAACTGCTAGCCCATGCAGACCGGCGGTTCTGACGGCCCTCCTGGCTGGTGTTTGTTCCCTTCGACAGTGATTTTTTTGTGTAGCTTGGATGTATGTGTTAGTTTGGGTTTGTGTGTTCTTGTAGTTTTTGGATGTGTTGTTGTCTTTGTGTTGTACTTCGGTGGGCTGGGGGGAAACGGCATTTTGTTTCATATCATGTACGCAAGTGCGTGAAGTGAAATGACAGTAAAGTGTTCCTGACTCCTGATAAAGATGAACACTAATCAGATAATTAGATCCATTACCACTAATACCTCAGTTATGAGGGCAATTACACAAATATCCCCTGTGGTACTTTTTGATATTGCCATGATCTGACTCGTGCTTTGGGGGCTGTGTCAAGAAAGCCCCCCACACAGTGAAATACTAACCGCTACTAAATACTGCTAAAATAATGATTCTTTATTATTATTTCATTTCATCAAATATAAGCTGGCAATGTGTTTACAGTATGTGCCAGTGCATACCATAAATACATGCATGAATTTTGAGTTTTGCTATCTCGCAAGTAATTCCTCAGTAACTACAGGCAGATTTTTCCACTAATCTCCACAGAATGCACAATATTATACTTCCGTAATTAATACTTTAGAAATGATGAAATGGTTTCGTGTTGGGAACTAGAAAACTGTGTATGTATGTGTGTGTGTGTCTTTTGGGTTCCTTGAGAAGCCATGTTTGAAAGGATGGAAAACTCGTGTATAAATATACAACAAGACCCGCACACCTGCTCCTTGATTGAAGGCGAAATGATAAAATTGGATTTTCGGTCATTTTTCCTGCGATCATATAAAAGTTTAGAAATGATTGCATTACTAAATGTAAGTACATGTGCCAGAGTAATCAGTGTAATTGAAGCGTTGTGTGTTTAACGAGTTGCTCATTAAGTACTCAGAAATGAAAAGCCCCCAACCATTTCCAATTTTATTTAATTTTTCTGTATTTTCTTTTTTTTATATTTAATTAGTGGCCATTTACCTTAATTAGATTGAAATGAGACCAAAAATATGCATCTTTTCTTCCTCTGGCATGTTTACGCCATTAAATCTTATCGGTAATGTATTGATCCAATCAAATTAGAAATTATCCGTAAAAATATAATAGTCCCGGCCTGCCTTTTTCACTTCGCCGCTATTAAATGTTGTGTTGTTTTAAGTCAGACGTGGCCTCCGCTTATCAAAGCTTCACTAAACGTCTTCTCTAAGTGTTTAGTCTCGTCCGAGCGCCGTCTCCTGTATTCAGTAGATGCTACTCATTTGAACTTCACAGTTGGAATAAGATTTAAAGGCCATCTACGCGTATGCAAATAGAGTGAGAAATCATCGATCCTTTATTGCCGTCCCTAAGGGTCCACTGGTTGGGTAAAATTAAGAAGCCCTTAAACTCTGCAATTGCCAATAATGAGCTATCATTACTCAAATTACAGCAAGCACTGATTGGGTTTAAAGCAATGAAGAAAACAACATGATCAATCATCATCAAGGCCCGGTGTGGTAATGTCAGAGCCCGGGCCAGGCGCTGTGACAGGCCTCCATCTATAGGGGCCGGGACTGGGCCATGTCCTTGGGGCAACCATTCATTCTCCAACATCAACATCTCAAGACACAAGCAATACCTGATACTCTCAGTACGATTCAGCAACACCGAATTTGCTAGCTAGCACCACGTTAGATGTAAAGTCCCACCAGGTGCACGACGGGACAGAGATTTTCACCAAGTTGGTACATTTTTGTACTGTATGAGATTATTATTAATCCAGTTTACTCTAATCCAGGGTCTTCTCTGTCCAGATGCTGTATTTGTCTCTGTTGAAAAGTGCTTTTTTTTTCCTTCTTCCAAATAATATATATCATAGGTGGTGCCGTCAAGCCCCCACGCTCTCTATTATTATTCTAATACCGTGGGTGGACTTATTTCACCAGGTTGCTGACAGGATGGTTTCCAAAAGCAAGCCGTTTTAGCACAAGGGGAAGTCATTTTCCCTCGGTCCATTACAGATAGCTCTGCTAAGATAAGAGAATCTCATAATAGAATGAATCTAAGTCACATTATGAAGAATATGTAGATGGCAAAGAAATCTCTGCGGTGATTACGGACAATCAAAAAGTGACTTATGGGGGTGACGACTCGAGGTATTGGTGTGATTGTAATCGCGGTAACAAAAAGTTTAGCGGGAAGAGTGGTCATTCCGCGAAACAATCACAATCTAATTATGCATCTCAAAGTGGGTACGCGCAGGCTGCCTTGTTCTTATTCTCCAGCTATTTACTCTCTCAACTCATCTTCTCCCACCCATCCCTCATTTAACTGTTCAGCCGCCCGGCCTGCCCCCAATCTCTGGCAGGAGAGGGATAAGGCACAACAGCAAAGTTTTATTGCTGACCCATTCCCTGTTCAAATTCAGCGTGCACGAAAGCCCTTAAAGTTGCCCACTATCAATAATAAGGTCTCATTTACACAAATTACTCCGAACGCTGATTAGGTATTATCTAACAGCAAGGGCCACCTCGATCAATCATCATCAGTCCGTGGACCGTCAATGGACATCGAAAGGTTAACCCAGATCTTGGAGGCCTCTGGCAGTGTCAGCAGAATCAGTGTGGGAGGTCTCTCTGCTGTCGATAGTGCAGCCAGACAATTAGGTAATGATTAAAATAGCGGCACCTGGGACTCAATAAGAAAATGAGCCATCCCGGCATAATTTGAGAATGATTTGTTTACCAATCTATACAGCTGTAGACAAAAGTCGCTGAAGTGCAATGTATTAAACGCGTTTGGTCCTTAGTCCGCCACGCCGAACTTTTGTCAGCAGTCGACAGCATACTGCGGTGTTGGATCAATGGTAATAAGGCTCATACAGAGCCTCGAGGGACGAGGCATGCCATAATATTGTAAAAGCTCCCATTGTAGGAAAAGTTCACATATATCAGAAAAAAACGTAGCGTATGTAACTGTAAATATCAACAAAATGGAGCCATCAAGAATGCTGCTGTGCATGAATTGAGTAATATAAGGCGAGCTGAGGAATATTGCCATATTTATCATGAAATTATCTAGAATATACTTAGATCAACATTTTGTTTCACTCTCATAAAGATAATAAATCTAAAAAAATAATTGGCAGAATATTGATTTTTTTTTATAGGCGTAAGCGGAAACACAATTTTTCTGATTTATTTCAGCCATTGAAATACTCTATGTAGGACCACGATGGCCAAGCTCCCAGCTCTCAGATGAAACCATCCTCTTGTTTATAACCACTCCGAGGCTACCCACACCAAAACTATGTGTCTTGAGGTTTGGGCATGGTAATTGTCAACTAAGGCAATTATTTGCTCAACGGGCTGAGCATCAAGTCATTATATCTACAGTGCGGTATTTCTGAAGTGCTGCGTCTTCCTGCATGAGCCTTGAAAATCTGGAAATTGAAGAAAAAAAGTGCCTTTAATTTTTCTCAAACAACGCTCGACCTTCAAATAATTTAACATGCTAGCAGATACTGGAAATCGGCGACTGGCCGGTGCATATGCTCTAGTCATTAAAACTGCAGCACTTCAGGAGGAAGCCTGCACAACTCATACCCCTCGAAACAAAATATCTGAAGTGTAGGAACCTGGACCTTAATGACACTTTATAATGATATACAATTAAAAGAAAAAATATGTTTTCCTCGCGGTGCTTGTGGAAGCTTTTCTCACGCTGTACGCGTATAGACTACAGACAGGATTTCCGCACATACACATTATTTAGAGCAGCCGTCTCTCAGTGACACCTAGGACGTAAATAATATCAGTCCAGCTCACTAAGCTTGCTAACAAGCTTACTGCCTCTCCACAAAGTGAAAGTAACACCTGCAAGATATGACTGAAAATGTAGCATGGTAGTCATTGCTCAGTGTAATGGGCTGGAGGGCTGAATAACAACCAGGGGGCTGGCACTGTACATCAGTTGCTGGCGTGCTTAACAAACACATTCTACCGCTGACATTTGCTCCAACAATTCAGGCCTTTCCATGCAATGAAGCAGGGAAATGCATGCAGGAACAGTGGTCAATTATGCTTTGATTTCCTCTGTTTTGGAAAAAAAGGCATACATTTAACAACAGCTCTTTTTATTGTGCAGGCACAGGTACTCTTTCTTGTTTATAAATCCTCATCATGGTAGAGGGTTTCGCATTATAGAAAAAAAAGGCTGAACGGCTAAATCAACTCCCCCACCTGCTGATTTGAATAAGGAAATTAAATCCCACTTCTTTCTCTCTTTGGTCCCCATTGTTTGATTATCACTTACTCTGGAACACAATATAGACGTTTGACCCGTAATTTTGGAAATTGTTTGCACTGCATTGCCAAGGAACAGATGGCAAATAAGAGTCAATTGTGAAGAGAATGGGAACGCCTTGTAGATCAGAAACAACATCACTTTATATGCAGCATACTGCATGCACTCTTCGTATTATTCAGTCCTTGAAATGCTTAAAGAAAGATAAGAAGTATACAAACCTCTGTGGCCTCGGCAAATAGCGTGCAGATATTCGGAAAATGAGGAACTTGTACAATGGGCTTTTTTTTCCCCCCAAAATATCTTGACAAGAGCGGTAAATGTGCCAAAAAAGCAACTTGACAAAAAAGGCCAAAAGTTTGTTTTCACAATTATGGCGCCGAGCGAGCGGCAGCCTGCTGCTGTTGCCCCCACTTCTTTTCTTTTTTCTTTAACCATGTCTATGTCTTCGCACACTGCCAGTCAATAACAACTCTATGACCTTCATTTTGATCAATTCTTTATCTATCGTTGAGCTAATTTTATTCTCATTTCTCTTTTCTTCATCTTATCTGTGCAGTATGAAGCCCCCAAGGGATCATAGGGGAATATAGTTTTGTGTTGCCTCACAAAAGTTTTGCATTCGTTCAAAAGTAGTTTTGCATTCTCTTGAGAAATCACTGTGTCACCCCGCCGATCGGCAACACAGTAGCGTAGCGGTCTATTCCGTCGCCTACCAACATGACCCCCGGCTTGGTCGGGCGTCCCTACAGACACATGGCCGTGCCTGCGGGCGGGAAGCCGGATGTGGGTATGTGTCCTGGTCGCTGCACTAGCGCCTCCTCTGCTCGGCCGGGGCGCCTGTTCGGAGGGGGGGGGGCTAGCGTGATCCTCCCATGCCCCCTGGCGAAACTGTCACTGTCAGGTGAGAAGAAGCAGCTGGCGAGGGAGCAGCGGCCGGGACGGCTCGGGAGAGTGGGGTAATTGGCCGGATACAATGAGAAAAAGGGGAGGAAATCCAAAAAAAAAGATATCAGCATAAATATAATTTTAACGACTCTAGGGGTGGTAACAGGAAAATCACCTTAATTTTTTTTTGGTACTTGTGCGATAATGTACAACAGAGGGCTTTACTGTGAGACCTTAGCACTGTTATGATGCTATGATGTGGCTGCAGGCGCAAGGCTGACAGCAGCAGTACAAACGCAGCAGTCATCAAGTCTCATGCTAGACTTTATTGTTGCTATCATACCACAACTAAATTTTTTACTATTATTCTAGTATTAAACAAACAACGATGAGATGAGAGTGACTGATGAGACAAGAAGAATTCAAGATGGAAAGATTTACTGGGGCTCCGCCAGTAAAAGTAGTTTGACCTGAATTGTGCTGGTATGAATCCTTAACCACGGTTAAGCTCGGAGGGCTCTGTGATAAGGTCGCATTCGCTTTAGATTCTTCGAAACAATAAAATAGTGTAAATGATCATGTATGTACTCACGGTCCTTTGACCCTCGATTCAGATAAGGAATAACCTCGGAGAAAACCTTTTCCACAGACACCTAATGACACAGTGCGACAGCTCAACAATTTGAAACGTACACAAAGAAAAAGCCACCCTGGGAGCACCCAACATCCTCCCATCTTCACCGCATGTTTGCAGATGATGTTTTATCACCTCATAAGTTGTATTTTGTCATTAACGGTATTGTAATCTATACCTTGTAATACTTATATTTTGCACTTACATTGTTTTGACACTGTACTTTTTATTTCTGATATATTCCTCATCTCTTTTACGTATGCACCATTTTGAGTTGGCACACCTGCAGTTTCGTTGTGCTCGCGCGGCGCAATGACAATAAAGTTCTTCTTGATCCTAATGCAAATGGCAACAGTCAGGCTACCGTGTTGTCCTGTCTGTCAGTGGCTGTTTGCAAATCAAGTCGAACGCTACGGAGAGGGTCGGCTTTTAAAAAGGAAACAAGACAGTGGGGCAGGTCTTGCATTAAATCTCGGTCATTAAATCTCGGTCACAAGTGACTGACAGAATCCTGCTCCATTTCTTTAGGTTTTCGAGGGATGAACTCCAGCAGCTCTTAAGAGAGCTTTCTGCCCCGTGCCCTCTAACAGTCATGACCTTTCTGCACCCAAGCAATTGGCAATTAAATTGTAACTGCCTGTAAATTATAATGAATGCACCTATGGGATGTGCCTGCTTCCTTACAAACGTAAGGGGGCATATTTGACAGTTGGGTGACTGATTGGCCGCATGTTATACCGTGATGTACGCTAGCAAAATCACATGACAAACTGTCAATGTCAGCAAGTGCAACAGTTGCCGTTACTACGTTACAGGTATAACCGTCATCGATACCGTGAACAATAAATACTACAGCAGAGTGATACATTAGAGACAGCTTTACTCGGTTCCAAGTGCATTGTCAGCAGATAATAGCACTCATTAGAATATCTCGAAGCCAATCACAGCGCATGGTCTCGGTTAGCTATGGTATAATTTGCTCCAAGTAATGATACCAACTTAATTTCTGAAGTAACTAGACGGTGTTTATTAGCACTCTGGTGTAGTTTTGGAACATAACACAAAACTATCTGCAAAGCAATTTACCAGTTTTGTGAAAGAACCCAATTTTATTAGCTATACTATTTTGGGGCCTCTGTGGAACTGGAAATGCTGTTTCCTGACGGGAAAAAACAATTTGGGAGCTAATGCAAAACTTTTGCGCCCTATCCCAAACCATCATATTTGGTTTTCCTCATCTATGTCACCGCCCTGAGGATCTCTCTGTTGGTGCATCAATTTGTTTCCCCCACGGGGTTCATTAAAGTTCTTTAATCTAATATAATCTTATATAAATCCAATACATGCTCCTTATCCTGCACCCCTGGCAAGCTGCTTCAAGCTAAATATTTACTCTTTGGAAAACCTTGTTACTCGGATCAGCTGGTGGCCCTTGGTACACCAATATCCCATAGGGTGTGAGTGCAAGACATGCTGTGTGTATCTGCTAATACAAATTAACTTCTTTGGATAGGTCCGACACTAATGGCGGTGAACCAACAGTGTAACCTCCTTATCTAATGGGTAGCAGTGGGGCACAGCAAAGATATGATGACACATGTCGCACCCATTGCTTCTGGAGGAAGGGGAGCGCTGTTTGGCTACCGGGATTAACACATATCCCCCACCGTCAAGTCACATGCGCCGCCCGCTCTCTGCCACACAGTTAGGCTACAAGTGTTATTACCCTCACCTTTCAGAGGGGTTTTAGATAGAGGGATCATTAAATTAACCACAGGGCACTGCATTTGTGGCCAGAAGCACATAAGCCACTCAAAGTGTTGGCCTATGCTCAGCGTTATCCTTAGCTGACTCGGAGTGCATGTCCATGCTAACACAGTTGCTCTTCGTTACTGAGATATACGTATATCTGGGTCTTTACATTGTCATCGGGCGGCGCAGAAGCCCAGTGGTTTGCATCGTCGCCTCACAGCAAGAAGGTCCTGGGTTCGAACGCCATGGTTGTCCCACCTTGGGGGTCATCCCAGGTCGTGCTCTGTGTGGCGTTTGCATGTTCTCCCCGTGTCTGCGGTGGGTTTCCTCCGGGTGCTCTGGTTTCCCCCTCCATCAGAAAGACATGCACACGAGGGTTAGTACTCCCATCTGTGCCCCTGACCGAGCCATGGCAAGACGGACTGGAGCTGGTCCCCAGGTGCTGCACAGCGGCTGCCCACTGCTCCTAGCTACACAGCTGGGATGGGTTAAATGCAAAGAGGAATTTCCCCACAGGGATTAATAAAGTATATATATATAAAAATGTTTACTTTAATAGAGGCTCTTTACGTTTTTGGGATGATAAAAGGTAATGCACAAGTGCCACATTATCTTTTTTATTTGCTGCCAGCACTGTATACGTATATAGCCTTAGGTACAGCACCAAATGATTGGCAGCTCCCACTCAGTGCAGCTGTGCTGTGCATCATCATGGTTGTCTTACCAGAGAGGATGTCCCTGTTCAGACGCTGCTTTTCGTGAAGTGGTTCCGCCCGATCATTGTCAATAAATAAATGTGATAATTGTCAGTGCAGACAGCTGTTTGTGACAGCTTTGTTGTCTTGACTCATTGCATCCTGTCACTCTCACCGCGGAAGAAGTGAGTTTTATATACTTTGACTGCCATCCGCAGAACGGGAGACATTTGCACATGAATCAATTGTCAGCATCGCTGTATTCTGACAACTCGGTGACAGCTCAGATGCACTGGCAGTGTTGTCGAACACTTTTTTTCCATGTGGCATCCAAAGTTTGAGCAGATATTTTCCCCTATCATGTGTTTCAAGGAATCTGGAATATCAAGGTTATATCTATCATTATATAAACAGAAGTGTAGAAATCTTCAGAATTGTGGACGCAGGCAGAACAGGAAGCCAGATGAAACATTTTCCTTTTCTTTCCCCCCCCTCAAATATCTCCTCTTTCAACAACTACTTGAAAGTGAGCCTCTCCAGTTATGATGGTGGCTCTTGTTGCTCAAGATAACTGCTTGACATTTTCCAAATCAGTCAGTGTCAGTCTTGCACACTGAAATTCCCTCCACTTAAAAGCTCTCTCCAACTTTGGCATTTTGCAATGTGCTGTCACTCAAACAGAATTTACCTCGCAGCAAAAAAAAAAAAAAAAAAACAAGAAAGAAAGAAACAGGAAAAATAAAGCTGGCCTTCACCAAAATAACTGTGCCTTCCACACCGACGCCCCGACTGTAAATGATAGTTGCAGAAATGGGAATGTGCTCCATCGACATGGATATAACTTCGTTTCACCTCATAGCGCTTCTTTTTACTGTGACAGAAACATGTAAAACTTCAACCCCATGTTTTGAAGGACAGCTATCAATGTCTGGCATCCAGATGAGTTGGCTAAGTCCATCACATTGGCAAAATGGCACTTCACCAATAGAGGTGGCTGCTGATGGGAATAGCATGCTGTAGGGATCGTGTGAGCTATTTGTGATCGTTGAAGGATAAATCCATAATGACAGGGTCCCCACGGCGATGCAGGTTAAGAGCTTGTGTATGTGCTCGATATGACAATACATAACTGTCACAGTCCCATGGTTCTGGCATACTTCCTCTCTCTGTCCCTCTCTGTGTTTGCCTTTTTTTCTGTTAGACCCACGTGTCTTCACCCCCCCCACCCCCCCACCATACCTCCCATACCTGCCATCCTCAAGCTGTCCACCAGATGCCCTCGGACTTTCCCTCCTTTCCTCAGCTGCACACCTGTTCCCATTTCTCATCAGCCCTGCAGCTACCTGGCCTGCTCCACCCACTCTTCACCTGCCACTCATTCCCTAAACAGCCACCCGCCACTTATACCGGTCTCATTCTTCTTTGCCAGGCTGTTAAGGTGCTATGTGCTTCATGTCTTGCTCTGTAGTCTTTGTTCATCTGAGACCTATTACCTGCCTGTTTTGAACCTTGCCTGTTCATTGGACTTTGATTCTTGCACGCTCCTTGTCAGATTTGTTTGCCTGGACCGCCTTTTCTGGTTTGGACCCTTGCCTGCCTCACCGCCCCCGTAAGCCTTTGTACCACCGTTGTGTTTATTAAATCACTGAACACTATCGGTCCGCCTCACTCATCTGCATTTGGGTCCTTCTCCCCGTATTCCTGTCCCTCCTGCTTGCACCTGCCGTGACACAGAACTGTGTGACCCCAGTTAGGAGGAGCTCCTAGTTAGGAGCGTTCACGGTATAGCTGTTGGCCTAGGTGTCACAACCCATGGGTTAACGGTGCTGGGAAAATTAAGATGCAAAGACCTGCTGTCGGCAGCAAGCCAGCCACCCTGGTATGCAGTGGCACATTGATCCGCGGTGGTCAGGGGGACCTTCTCCAGTTACAATCAATCCATTCTGGACATCTCTTAAACGTTTTGCCAGTGTCAGTGCTCTCCGAGTGCTCCCGGTGAAAAGATAATCACAGCAATCAGTGTTTTTTAAGGCTTGACCAGCTACAATAATCTGACATCAACGACTGTGCACTCACTTGTGCCTAATGGCTCTTAAGTTCTTCGCCTTGCAGCCCTCTTGCACCCTCTAACTTACAGCCTGCCAGCACCATGGCTGATCAATTAAAACAACTAGAACATTTACAGGCTCATCAATAATCAGTCCCTTATGGCTCAGCAGTGCCCGTTGTAGTGTCTCGATATGGCTCAAGTGCAGAGTCATTTGCTTCAAATCAATGCACCTCAGTGTCATAAACAAAGCTAATTCAAAGCCAAACGATAAAGCATATTTGTAGTCAGGGATCGATTGAAGTAGACAATGAGCTTAATGGTGATTAACTCGAACATTCTGAGAACCAGTTCTGAGGTCCCTAACTATTATGGTTAGTGTGAAGAATTTCAATATCTTGATCAACAATCATTGCTTTTTGAGTCGGCAATTACTTAAACCGTGTGTGCAAATGTGCTGTGCGCCATCTTCAAGTATTTTAGTCTTGTAATGTCAACCAGGTCTCCTGCTGCACTTACACACCATGCAAATGCTTCTCTCTGAAGAAATTATCATATAATTTATGCACTTAACACATATTTACTGTTATTAGAGCGGTTAATTTTATGTCTCCCTTTTCCCACCATGATGGTATTCTACAATCTGTTGCTGCCTTGAGTGAATTACTCCATGAAGGCCTTTTAGATATCAACCCACTCTATTCTATTGTTTTTTGATTATTTATTTTTTGTGTAATTTTGATTTTGATATACTTTATTAATCCCCGTGGGGAAATTCTTCTCTGCATTTAACCCATCCTAGCTGTGTAGCTAGGAGCAGTGGGCAGCCGCCATGCAGCGCCCGGGGACCGACTCCATCTTGCCATGCCTCAGTCAGAGGCACAGAAAGGAGTATAAACCCTAACATTTTCTATTCCATTCTATTCTAAATAAGCAGTGGCATAAAAAAACCAATATCATTATTTTTAGCCATCTCTATTATTGTCATTACGGTCCATTGCTATAGCCCCCTTGTGTAGCAGGCCATGATCTAATGTTGCATTATCGACTGCAAATACTTTGTTTGGCTGACGTATTTGTACCCCATCGAGCTTCCCAAGTCTTTGCTGGAGAGCCTTCTCTTGCAGTACTTAACCTCTGATGCAGAACCTTGTCCTCTGCCATGAAATGGCTAAAACACGTAGTTTTAGAAGTTAAAATGAGACCTCCTCTGCCTTAATAGTGCAAATATGAAATTCACCTTTATTTGTCATTTCTATATACTACAGGTGTGCAAGTCATCAGATCAGCTGTAATGAGTGGCTATATTTGCACTAGCACTGTGAGCCCCGTTCACCTCGCTGTTGATAGAGACAAGATCTAAGCTAATGCTATAAATGGGCCGAGCAGCTCTCTTAAGGGAGCCTCGGTTGACATGCGTTAGTAAATCTTACAGCGATGCCATCTGCCTCTGTGTTAACTGCTGGGAACGCTGACCTCTGCAGACACTGAAGTCATCCAAAATGGATTCAATCTTTGGAAGAAACGGAATCGCCGAGCAGAGATCGCGGAACAGTTTGCTGCTCCGAGGGTTTTATTAGTCTGGAATTTGCATTTTTCTGAGGCGGACGCAGACACACAGATAGGACCATATTAAAAAAAAAAAGATGTCATCATCTGCATGTACAAGCATGCAACGGACGTGTATAACTTGTTACAAAGTCGGACAGCATCTTGGCCCTAGTCTGATATAGCCCGAAGGAGGGGAACGGATTTTAAAATTAGCAGGAAAAACAGTGGCACATGCGCTTGTTCCTCTCTTTGCATGTGTGTTTCGTATCTGTTTGTTTTTTTCAGTGACCCCAAAATAAAAGAGCTGGATTGAGCACGGTGATCAGATCCAGCCCGTGTAACTGACACTGTGGAGACGGCTGTGGGTGGATACACTTGCCTGGAGAGTGGGGTCGTGACTTTGACATACCAGGCTCTCTGCCCTTAGAAGTGAATGGCGGGAGGAGGCACCTAGTTGATGCCTTTCACGTGGGAATCACAGCTTGGAGCAGTTTTAAAACAAAAACGTCTGCAAGACTTGGTGGGAAAATTCAATTGTGAGGCTTTTCGTCCCTTTATGTTGCTCTCAAAGTAAACTGCTGTCCAAAGTTTATTAGTTCAGATAACATTTTTTTTCCAGGGAAGAGAGCAGCTGTGTTTTCAGTCCTGCCCGCAAAGACGTTCGATAGACATAAACTATAAATAACGTCTCCTTAAATTTCTCATCACAAGAAATGCATTTCTCGCAACGTTTCCCTTTGTTATCGTCGTAACAATCTAACGCATAACCAAAATAACGTTCTCGTGTGTGGCTAATTACAATTGGGAGGGGGGGAAAAAAAATCTCAAATATTTTTCTATTTTTTTTTTTCATTTTCACCACGGTCAGCTCTTCAGATGATTAAAACGGTTCACTGAGCTAATTCCTCGGGGTCAGTTCTGCGTGCTTTCTGCCTCGTCCCCTGACCGGCTGATAAGACGGGGGAATCATTTCGGTGACATTTGGTGGAAAAGGGAAAATCTCCACGTGGGCCTCCCTCTCAGAAGTGTGACAGCGACCACGTCAGCGGTGTCAAAGTGTCTGTTTGGCTGTCCTGAACCGTTGTGCGGCGCTAATCAGTCCGCGTCCGCGGGAGCTTCTCCTGACTACTGAGCTGCACGGCGCGCACACCTCAAAGACACCTTTCCTACGGAGCAGCGGGGGGGCGGCTCGCTTTACAGTTTGCAAGTTCCTCATCGCGCGCGCAAGTTTTGCGGGCTTATTACTCAAGGGGGGGTCTTCAGTGTTTTCCTAGCGTGTCCCATGGGTGTCTTTTTCAGCTGTAATGAGGCCTGGTGGACCAGAAAGCTCTCTTTAAAACAGGGAGTAATGAGTCCTTGTTGGCAGAGAGAACGGGGATTTGCACTGCTCGGTGGAAAGGGAAGGTCACCGAGAGGAGTTTTATTTTGGGAAACTGTCTTGTTTCCGAACCAAACAAAGCTTAAAGGGAAACACTACAAAGGCCTCGTCAAGGAATTGGCAGCGGCGGTCTAAAGGAAATTCAGCATAGATTTGACAGCTTATGAAGGGCACCCTCACCCTGATGGTATATTGAAAATTGATTAATTATAGTCGCCGGTGTCATTTGCAATACAAATCCTCAATACCGCTTGCTTCAAATAGACGTGTGCGTTGGCTGCACGAGGCATTTTGAAGCGAGGCACACTTGAACGTCTGAAACGTGTTACTCGAGTTGAACCTAAAAGGACGGTTCATTCACACTTGAGCTTTTCCAGGTCTGCATTGGGATTATCTGTTGTTTTTTGTTTTTGTATGACAAAGTGTGTGTTGGCATTCCAGGCTTGATAGAAATTCTAATTCTAATCACGCTAACTAATAGAAATTCATATACAGTACATTGTACATATACTGGTACGCTCCGTCATGTCCATCTACCTCAGGCATGTAGTATGCAAGTACCCTGCTAACATCTATTTCAGCATCTCTGATATATTCTCTGCACCACTGCACTTGATCGCCTCTCATTTCGCCTGTATAAGTCGATGCTTGTGTATATCGGGTAGCACAGTGGTTAGCGCAGTCGCCTCACAGCAAGAAGGTCCTGGGTTCAAACCCCGGGCCGTCCCAGGTCGTGTCTGTGTGGAGTTTGCATGTTCTCCCCGTCTCTGCGTGGGTTTCCTCCGGGCACTCCGGTTTCCTCCCACCATCAAAAAGACATGTATGCTAGGGTTAATACTCCTGTCTGTGCCCCTGAGCAAGGCAATGGGGAGAAATAACTGGAGTCGGTCCCCGGGTGCTGCACGGCGGCTGCCCACTGCTCCTAGCTACACAGCTAGGATGGGTTAAATGCAGAGAGTACATTTCATTTGTATGTATGTATGTATGTGCAAAGTGACTAATAAAGAGTATTCTATTCTGTTCTATTCATTCTATTCTATTCTATATATCTGAAGATTGCTGTGTTGTAGTGTTATTCTATGTTAAGTACACAGAGAGCCATGAAACCGGAATCAAATTCCATGTACGTGCAACCCTACATGGCCAATAAACACGGTTCTGATCTTCTTCTGGTGATCTTCTAATGGTGGATGGGCCACACCCTCTTGAAAAACACTGCATTATGCCACTCATTTCTTCTGACCGAACAATTTGGCATTTTGGGGCATTATCTGGATACTGATGAAATCCCCGCTTATTTTTACCTTCTTACAGTATGTGGTCTTTATAGCCCTATATCGCAGTCAGTTCAAGGACCCGGGCATCAAAAGTTGATGTTTAACCTCGCTAAATCACATAAAGAGTACCTATATAAGCTTTGCACTCTTTCGCCGATTTGATTGATGCTAACTGTAACCTCGCCTGGATTCTTGCCCTCCATTGACCAGGATCGGAGGGGACTGAGTCTAGCACCTACTAACCTGGACGGGGAGGCCAGGTGGTCGATGACAGCCTCGCGTCATCCCTCTCCAGTAGTAACAGCAGCCAAAACAGCCTGCCACCATGACACAAGCCGAGCATAATTGGCCCTGACAAGAGGGCAAATCATCAACACAGGCATGATAAGCAATGCGGCCGGATGACAGCGTACAGAAGTGTATTAGCGACAGTGTGACATATCACATTACCACTCTGAATAGAATAAAGGAGATACTAAGTACTATGGCAGCTTCAATGACCAGCCATTTCTTCCCTTATCCTGCCGGGCCATTATGTCCCATTTGCTCCAGCTGATGAAGATGCTCCCACCTGTCACCTCGGACACATATACGCCGCAGATAGGTATTAACAATTTGGAGCTAATTTGCAGCAATTCGTTGATGTCATGGTTTACGCTATCGGTGTTGTAACAACAAGCTCCCCTGTTGTGTTGGGTGACAACGCGGCGTACGCCGGATAGCTAAGCCATTTCCATAATGAGCATGGTTCAAGCTCATCATGACTGTTTAATTTTAGCCTGAAATTAATCATTCGTCAAGGTGGATGTGGCGTGATGCAGTTTTCAGCGTGCAGGGTCGACCCCCACGGTCACGTATTGAGCACGCTTCTAATGATCAGAAACAAAGATATGTAATGGAAGAGTCACGGTGTGTACAAAAGTTTTCCCTCCGTGTTACTTATGATCCATCTTGAGGTCGTTCTGTGATGCCCGCACAGTGGAAAACCCATTTCCCTTAATTGTTTTACCACTTGTATCGAAGGCAGCGCCATGTGTAACTGGAACCGCCAGATACCGGGACAGGTCTTGAACCTGATAACTTGTACATGTTTTATAGCTGTTACATTATAAATTATTTCCACAGAGCGAAGGATCATATTCTCTCAGCTTCAGTTCCTGGTAACATCTTTTAATGATATTAACAAATTTGCGGCTCTAGTGTTTCAGCTTTATCTGGGAAATCTTAAACGACTCCATGATAGATACTTGGTTATGTTATTATCTGGCACAGCCCATTGTGCGCTGGGTGGATCGTATGGCTATTAAAAGTGGGCTAGCAGTGGTAATAACTAAGCTCGTAAAGGCCCGTGTGGCTGCCTCACAGCCTGTCAACATTTCCTGTTGCAGCCGGGAGACATCGGCTGAAAAAACAGGGAAGTGCAGAATATTGTTTTTTGTGGTTGCAGAATTACTTCGTGTTTTATGGTTTATATTTCATGGTTCTCGTAACAGACCACAATACAGGCATGAACAGGGGTGTAACAGACTGTTACGCCTCCCGTTAACCTCGTTTTTAACTTCCTCTATAACATTTGGTACAGTTTTGTATTTCTTCCACCCCCCCCCTTTTTTTCTCCCCAATTGTCCATCCATCCATCCATTATCCAAACCGCTTATCCTGCTCTCAGGGTCGCGGGGATGCTCCTATCCCAGCAGTCATTGGGCAGCAGTCAGGGAGACACCCTGGACCAGCCACCAGGCCATCACAGGGCCCACACACCCACACACATATATGTACACACATTCACTACGAGGTACAAGTTAGTGCGGCTGATTCGCCTGACCTACATGTCTTTGGACTGTGGGAGGAAACCGGAGCCCCCGGAGGAAACCCACACAGACACGGAGAGAACATGCAAACTCCACACAGAGGACGACCCGGGATGACCCCCAAGAATGGACTACACCAGCGCTCAAACCCA
This sequence comes from Lampris incognitus, assembly GCF_029633865.1. Classification (NCBI taxonomy): domain Eukaryota; kingdom Metazoa; phylum Chordata; class Actinopteri; order Lampriformes; family Lampridae; genus Lampris; species Lampris incognitus. The sequence goes on from NC_079216.1 coordinate 63,681,010, forward strand.
GGACCTTCTTGCTGTGAGGCGACCGCGCTAACCACTGCGCCACCATGCCGCCCTCTCCCCAATTGTATCCAGCCAACTACCCCACTCTTCCGAGCCGTCCCGGTCGCTGCTGCAGCCCCTCTGCCCTCCCGGGATCAGCAGAGGAGGTCTGCAGCCCTCCTCCAATACCTCGTCCGATACATGTGGAGTCGCCAGCTGCTTCTTTTCACCTGACAGTGAGGAGTTTCACCAGGGGGACGTAGGGTGTGGGAGGTTCACGCTATTCCCCCCCAGTTCCCCCTCCCCCCTGAACCGGCGCCCCGACCGACCAGAGGAGGTGCTAGTGCAGCGACCAGGACACATACCCACATCCGGTTTCTCACCCGTAGACACGCCTCACCAAGCTGGAGGTAACAGGGGGATTCGAACCGGCAATCCCCGTGTTGGTAGGCAACGGAATAGACCGCCACACCACCTGGACGCCCCCCTACAGTTTTGTATTTCTGCTCAGCATCAATGGTGCCAACTAATGAGACTAGTGGTCGGGTACATACCCCAAATGAATGTGTTTTAAGGTTCACACTTAGGGTTCCCCCAGCCCTTTGTAATGTTCAGTTAGCCTCACGCTGTTTATATAGACTCCTTTGGCAAATCGAGCCCATTCATTATTGGCTGCACATTTACCTCGCCACTTCCTCCCATTAGTTCCATATGGACCGTCGTGTTTCCGCAGTAGTTGCCAATAAAGCCAGGTGAAATCGTCAAGGGGTAAACAACGCTCGGCAGAACGACACCGGCATCAAGTCACGCGGTTAAACCTGCGAGGCTCATCCACCTTCATAGCTCTCGCGGCAATAAGGTGCACCCAGTTCCGTCGTCAAGACAACAGAAGGAGAGACCCTTATGATCACTGCTTTTTAACTGAAAGGAGGAAGTGCATAATGACAGCCTGAAAGTACTCGCGACAAAAGAAACCAAACAATAGCAGTAAACAAACGATAGCAGTAGACAGAATTCATCGTTTCGCTACATAAAACAGTCACACATGCCCCATGAGATCCAGAAGAAAGCGCTTATCTCCCGAATACGTTACTAATGAAAATGTACACAGAGTAACGAGCTGCCAGATATCATCCCGAGGAGCAACGCAGACCTGTCACACCTCCGTGGCCACACAAGACACGACACCTTTTAATCCCAGTGTGGAACTATGCCAAAGCCCATTTTATCCCAAAGACAGCGAAAGGTATTCGCCTCCGCTAATGGAGTTCAAAGACTGCAGCATGTCAGAAAGGGAGTCAGGGGACCCGAGTGACAGCAGCGGGTACGAAGTGGCCTTCACTAACTCACTCCTGTGGGCCGCCATACGACTGCTCGCCTTCTGCTTCAAGTGAATTTACACTATTGTTTGTCATTCTTGCATTCTCGACGTTTTCCTTGCAACATTTCTAACGACTAATAACGTGGACGGTAAGGATAGCCGAATGTTGTGCAAAAACCACACAAAATATCAGACCGAGGGGGCCGGGGGCAGCATCAGTTCAGGCAGCTATTTATTGGAGATGACAGTTTGCAAATATCTCAATCCGGGGAAAGGCATTTGGGGTGACACTGAGGAGTGCCGTGAAATTGGAGGAGTCAGCAGCCAGCATTTATTTCATCAGGCTTCGTCCAATGAGGTACAGTTGCCTGACAGCAAAAGATTGCTGGTTGATATGTCATAGCCCCCCCCTCCCCAAACCCTTTAATTCATTTATGCATGTATGTGAACAGCCTAATGAAATGTAAAAAAAAATCTCTGCAACAGACAAAGGACCCACGGCAGAATTACTTAATCCCAATAGGGGAAATTTGCAAGCCAAATACATAAGAGATGCAGATGTCTAAATGATATCACTGAAATCCCTTTGAGCTAAAATGATGGGATGCTCTCATATGCTATATATTTTCTTTTCAAGCAACAGCAGTGATTACATATGCTAATGCTGTTAATGGCCTTTTAGTGGCTACTATGGTATATGCCTCGCATCTACACACACCCCATCCATTAAAGCCTCCTCCAGCCACTGCAGCCTCCACCCTGTTTGGTGTCCATATCAGTCCCTGTTCCCAGATGAAAGCTGTGTCAAAGCCAATGGCTTCCACGAGGCACTGGATTAGACGGGAGAGAAAACCAGCCTGCCGGCAGGTATGTGCAACCGAGCAATGCAGCTGTTCAAACAATATTAAACAAACAGGGGAAATATTTTCAAAAGGAAACCAGTAATTCACCAAAAAAAGAAAAAAAATCAAGGGGAAAGGTGGGCGGGAAAGCACACTGACTGAATTGCTTGCAACTGAACCACCATCCTGTGACCCCGACCATTTGCAACTTGCTCCGCATGCTTTAAGCACCAGCCGTTTAGGGCCACTGCGCTGGACGGCGCTTACGTGACTCCTTTTAACATACATGTGAGCTAAAAGCCAAAGTTAAAATGTAATTATGCTAAGTGCAGACGTATGTTGACTCGCGGACCTTTTTTGCCTGTGATTGACATCTCGGTCAACTCTGACCCTCGCAGTAAAGTTTGGAATTCATCAGCAACAGCTGCCTTCTTTTGTGTATTCTAAAACACCCACCGTCGCTGCACGAGGCGCGTTATAATTATAGGACGTCTTATCTCGACTCTTCGTTCCAGCTAATACAGTGCCTGCCTGTACTGCAGTAAATGCGGTAGATGATTTCATCCAAGGCTGAAATCATTTTCTTTACTTGGAGGGAGTGAAGGTAAGTAGCTTTAAGTTTTTAGTGCTACCCCTCTAAGGACCTTTGATCCATTTCAGTTGTAACCTGTCATTTCAATTCTAACCTGCTAACCACTAGGTGTGGTCACTGTTCCCTCGCAGCAAGAAGGTCCTGGGTTCGAACCCCAGGCCATCCCATGCCCTTTCTGTGTGGAGTTTGCATGTTCTCCCCGTGTCTGCGTGGGTTTCCTCCGGGTGCTCCGGTTTCCCCCTGCCATCAAAAAGACACGCATGTTAGGGTTAATACTCCTGCCTGTGCCCCTGAGCAAGGCAATGGAAAGAAGAACTGGAGTTGGCCCCCGGGTGCTGCAGCTGCCCACTGCTCCTTTACAATAGGATGGGTTAAATGCAGAAGACACATTTCACTGTAACCTGCACAATGGACAAAAATAAAGTGGCTTTCTCTTTTCTTTTGAATCCCTCTCGCTAACTGGATATGTTTCATTTGTCTATGCAGCGCTCAAGGCTCACACTAATCTGAACTCTGCATGAATCTCTATTCGGTTGTCAAAAACCACGACATTAATCCACCCCGTGTCTGAGGCAAGCTGCAGCCATCCCACAGAAGCATTTAAACACGGGATGTGATGTTGGCGAACAGGATAGAAGACCCCCGGCTGTGATCCCAAGAGGTGCTACGCAGGGCTTCCACTTCACCGAGAGATTAATTCGGGCCTGGACACAGAATTGTAGGTAGGTTAGTTTGCACAATGTGTCTTTCAACCGAAGGCCATTTTTACGCACCGTCGGTGAATCCGCCTGGAAGATCCGGCCCATGCAAACTGACAAAGGAATATGTTGACATGCTTCCCACATTTAGGGCAGAAGAGGACTCGAGTCGCCGCACGTTTTGCCTTTATCTTCAGTTTCATAGCAATCACAGTAAACGAGAAACTATGCATGAAGTAGAAATATACTTCCATTTTAACACAGTTCCCAAAAGAGGAAAGACGGCTTCTACATTTGATGTCTGTAGGATGTTTTCATGATGGACTATCATCAAGCAACGTTTTGCTGCTCATCACCTCATCTCATCTCCAGCCGCTTCCTCCGGGGTCGGGTCGCGGTGGCAGCAAGCTAAGCAGGGCACTCCAGACGTCCCTCTCCCCAGCAACGCCCTCCAGCTCCTCCTGGGGGATCCCAAGGCCTTCCCAGACCAGATTGGACACGCAGTCCCTCATCATCTTCATCTAAAATCATATTATGGCGAATGTTATCTCTGTTTAAGTATATTGTAGACACTACCATCAAGGTACCGTTACACGTTGTGCATTTTTAACTTTCCGACTGAGCCTTTCATGACAAAATAAGCTTACGTGGAAATGAATTTTAACATTGTTGACATTTGTATCTATAGCAGGGGTGGGCCATCTTATCCAGAAAGGGCCTGGGCTGGGTGAAGGTTTTTGTTGCAACCAAGCAGTTACACACCTGTGTCTCCTAATTAAGCTCCTCAGCAAAGCCTCTTAGGTGTGCAACTGCTTGGTTGGAACAAAGCCCTGTACCCACCCCGGCCGGCCCTCTCTGGGTGAGAGTGCCCACCCCTGAGCCATAGGCCCTGACTGAAACAGGCTGTTCTCGTAGTAAGAACTTGCACTAAAATTGGTACGTAACCCACGTGATCGTGGGCCAGGCCGTGATCACTTGACTTGGGCGCTGGCTGTCGTGAAAACCAAAATGGCGGACGCTCCTTTTATTCCCGGCGGGAAGCGATATTATGAACCCTACATAGGCCTCGCCAAAATCTCGTTTCTGGCTTTGTCACGTGTGCGCCACCGTAGCAACGCGAAAATATGTTGTTATGGGGTTAGCGCTCATCAAGGAAACGCTGTACACCCACAATTTAACCTGTCTAAGTTATCCACAATCAACATTAACGTTTTTAACTCAATCTTTGCTTGCTCCACGTTTGAGCATAGGATACTTCACCCCTTATCATGACTACAAACAAAACGAGCTCCTATATTGTAGTAATATGACTTTTACATTTATACACAGGTAACAACTTACTGATTAGCTTTCTTAAATGTGAGAAAGTCTATTTATTAGATATATGTTCATTTTCAGACAACTAACGTTACTTACCTCCGTTCTGTTGTTGACAGCCAGCAGTCCAAAATTACAAAAGCAGCCAGCTGTCCAAAATTGCGAAAAATACAAAATTACAAAATTGAAGGTAGCTAACGTTAGCTTTGCTTCGCACCGAGTTGATAGTTGATTGTTTCCTTAGCAACGCAGCGGAAATCCGGCGTCCGTTCGCGAGATTTGGGACAGGGTACGGGATTTTGGCGAGGGCTATGTAGGGTTCATAATATCGCCGGCGGGAAACGCAACATTTTGAGACAGGTTGGCCGTTAAAATGCGGTTTGGCGGGCGACATTTCTAGCGGGAAATGTGCGTTTCGTCGCCACGGTCTCGCCATTTATCACGGTACGAACACCAGTCATCTTTTAAAAACCAAGTAAAATAAAACAAAATTCTGCTCTCAGAACCCTTAGTCGCCGGGAAGGCTGAGCCGAACCGAGTGAAGCTGGTCGCAACAAGCTACTCTGCAAAACGCTGATCGGTCAAATTTGTCAAACGCCGTTTCTGTTGTTCACCAAATCGGCTGGTGTCATGGCGGACTAGCTGTTCGTATTCGCAGCTTCAACACACTGCCTTACCTGTGGTGGAGGGAAGGAGCCTCGCCTGTGGTGGAGTGGAGGAGCCTTACTTGTAGTGGAGGGAATGAGCCTCGCCTGTGGTGGAGGGGAGGAGCTTTACTTGTAGTGGAGGGAAGGAGCCTCGCCTGTGGTGGAGGGGAGGAGCCTCGCCTGTGGTGGAGGGAAGGAGTCTCGCCTGTGGTGGAGGGAAGGAGCCTTACTTGTAGTGGAGGGAAGGAGCCTTACTTGTAGTGGAGGGAAGGAGCCTCGCCTGTAGTGGAGGGAAGGAGCCTCGCCTGTAGTGGAGGGAAGGAGCCTCGCCTATGGTGGAGGGAAGGAGCCTCGCCTGTAGTGGAGGGAAGTAGCCTCGCCTGTGGTGGAGGGAAGGAGCCTTACTTGTAGTGGAGGGAAGGAGCCTCGCCTGTGGTGGAGGGAAGTAGCCTCGCCCGTGGTGGAGGGAAGGAGTCTCGCCTGTAGTGGAGGGAAGGAGCCTCGCCTGTGGTGGAGGGAAGGAGTCTTACCTATAGTGGAGGGAAGTAGCCTCGCCTGTAGTGGAGGGAAGGAGCCTCGCCTGTGGTGGAGGGAAGGAGCCTCGCCTGTGGTGGAGGGAAGGAGCTTCGCCTGTGGTGGAGGGAAGGAGTCTTACTTGTAGTGGAGGGAAGTAGCCTCGCCTGTAGTGGAGGGAAGGAGCCTCGCCTATGGTGGAGGGAAGTAGCCTCGCCTGTAGTGGAGGGAAGTAGCCTCGCCTGTAGTGGAGGGAAGGAGTCTCGCCTATGGTGGAGGGAAGGAGCCTCACCTGTAGTGGAGGGAAGTAGCCTCGCCTGTGGTGGAGGGAAGGAGTCTCGCCTGTGGTGGAGGGAAGTAGCCTCGCCTGTGGTGGAGGGAAGGAGTCTCGCCTATGGTGGAGGGAAGGAGTCTCGCCCGTGGTGGAGGGAAGGAGTCTCGCCTGTAGTGGAGGGAAGGAGCCTTACTTGTAGTGGAGGGAAGTAGCCTCGCCTGTGGTGGAGGGAAGGAGTCTCGCCTGTGGTGGAGGGAAGTAGCCTCGCCTGTGGTGGAGGGAAGGAGTCTCGCCTATGGTGGAGGGAAGGAGTCTCGCCCGTGGTGGAGGGAAGGAGTCTCGCCTGTAGTGGAGGGAAGGAGCCTTACTTGTAGTGGAGGGAAGTAGCCTCGCCTGTGGTGGAGGGAAGTAGCCTCGCCTGTGGTGGAGGGAAGTAGCCTCGCCTGTGGTGGAGGGAAGGAGTCTCGCCTATGGTGGAGGGAAGGAGTCTCGCCCGTGGTGGAGGGAAGGAGTCTCGCCTGTAGTGGAGGGAAGGAGCCTTACTTGTAGTGGAGGGAAGTAGCCTTGCCTGTGGTGGAGGGAAGTAGCCTCGCCTGTGGTGGAGGGAAGGAGTCTTACCTGTGGTGGAGGGAAGTAGCCTCGCCTGTAGTGGAGGGAAGGAGCCTCGCCTGTGCTGGAGGGAAGGAGCCTCGCCTGTGGTGGAGGGAAGGAGTCTTACCTATAGTGGAGGGAAGTAGCCTCGCCTGTAGTGGAGGGAAGGATCCTCGCCTGTGGTGGAGGGAAGGAGCTTCGCCTGTGGTGGAGGGAAGGAGTCTTACTTGTAGTGGAGGGACGTAGCCTCGCCTGTGGCGGAGAGAAGGAGCCTCGCCTGTAGTGGAGGGAAGGAGTCTTACTTGTAGTGGAGGGAAGGAGTCTCGCCTGTGGTGGAGGGAAGGAGCCTCGCCTGTAGTGGAGGGAAGGAGCCTCGCCTGTAGTGGAGGGAAGGAGTCTCGCCTGTAGTGGTGGGAAGGAGCCTCGCATGTAGTGGAGGGAAGGAGTCTCGCCTGTAGTGGTGGGAAGGAGCCTCGCCTGTAGTGGTGGGAAGGAGTCTGGCCTGTAGTGGTGGGAAGGAGCCTCGCCTGTAGTGGTGGGAAGGAGTCTTACTTGTAGTGGTGGGAAGGAGTCTTACTTGTAGTGGTGGGAAGGAGCCTCGCCTGTAGTGGTGGGAAGGAGCCTCGCCTGTAGTGGAGGGAAGGAGTCTCGCCTGTAGTGGAGGGAAGGAGTCTTACTTGTAGTGGAGGGAAGTAGCCTCGCCTGTGGCGGAGGGAGGCGGTTCCTTGTCTGCAGAGGACTGCGCATGCGTGCTGAATCGCTCGTGTCGCTGGACACTCGTAGGATTATCCACGAGAAATTGGGCATAACTTTTCGTACGATATCACACGAACGGTTTCATGAGAGTACGTTAACTGAAAACCTGCAAAACGCTCAATTGAAATATATTTCCAACTTAAATATGTCATATGTTGGAGAACTCGTTGCAAAATACAGCAGTTTACTCAGAGAAAAATGTTTCGATAGGGAACGGGTCGCACCCTTACCACAGATGTTGCTCCCTTTAAGGCAGTGTTTCTCAACCGGGGGTCCGCGGACCCCTAGTGGTCCGTGGTGTAATTGCAAGGGGTCCGTGAAAATAAAATATCTTTAAAAAAGATCCTGTGACATTTATAGAAATAGGATTATTTTACTCAAATGTGACTGAGACCTTTATCTACCTAAACTATAAAGGGTAACAGGACTTTTTTCTCTAATTACATCTGTTTCACAAGTGTAATTT
>NC_079216.1:63694005-63699005 GCF_029633865.1 Lampris incognitus
CCCTCACATAAAACTACCTTGCCGGGGGTCGAAACCCAAAGCGGCGGTACCGCCAGCGACAGCGTGGTGGGGGGGGGGGCAATTCACGCGCAAGAGGCGCGGTCCAATTAACACGCGCGCGGTTCTGAGCGTCACGCGCGCGCCCCGTGAAATCAACACGCGAGCTTTTAATTTCAATCCGCCCCGCGGCGGACGCACAATTTCCAAAAACGGCGTCCAACGCGGAGGGCCGCGCGCACTTCCCGGGCGCGTGCGGCGATACTTTTTAATTGCTTCAGCCACATTCGTGTGGAGACGAGCGTCAAACCCAGTGCGTATGGAAGAGGCGTGTCCCCGGGGAGCGCTCCGACGCGCCGGTAATGAGTGGAGGTAATGAGAGACTTCACACAGACAGACGCACCCCCCATTTAAAATAGTAATAACTACAGCGAAGATGGCCAAAGAGCAAATTACGCGCAACTTCCATTCAAGCGCGTGTTCATTCGGGCTCCGCGGGGACCCGCCGTTTTGGTTCAGGCGGCTCCCGGCGGCCCGGCGTCGCCCCTCACGCAAGGTCAGGACTGTGACGGAGTCGGGACGGCGTGTGCCACGGGTGCTGTGCGTCCGGGGTCAAGGGTTGCCCATCACTTTACACCCAGGGGCGTTTCTAGCCCATTTTGAGGGGTGCTACAGCACCCCCCAAAATGGGCTAGAAACGCCTATGCACAGGGGCGATTCTAGGATCAGAGCTTTAGGGGTGCTGAGCATCCAGAGTGCTGGCCGGCCAGGCAAGATACATTTTGGGAGGGTGGATCAAACCATTTTCGAAGCATGGGGGGGTGCTGTATTTTTGTTGCTAAAATATGACTTTTAAACCATATACTGGATATGGTTTTGACATTTCTTCAGCTTATTAAACATGGACACACAGTAAAAAAATAAAAAAAATCTCTTCAATTTTAGGGGTGCTGGGGTTCAATTTAGGGGTGCTGCAGCACCCCCAAAAATGGGCTAGAAACGCCTATGCACAGGGGCGATTCTAGGATCAGAGCTTTAGGGGTGCCGAGCACCCAGAGTGCTGGCCGGCCAGGCAAGAGACATTTTGGGGGGGGGGGGGTGGATCAAACCATTTTCGAAGCATGGGGGGTGCTGTATTTTTGTTGTTAAAATATGACGTTTAAACCATATACTGGATATGGTTTTGACATTTCTTCAGCTTATTAAACATGGACATACAGTAAAAAAAATAAAAAATCTCTTCAATTTTAGGGGTGCTGGGGTCCAATTTAGGGGTGCTGCAGCACCCCCCAAAAATGGGCTAGAAACGCCTATGCTTTACACCCTATATGTTGTGCGCTATGAATGTGAAGCGACTGAAAACACTGTTCAGAGTACTCGCGCTGTATAACGTGTGGGTCGTCTTACTCTCGCCGCACAGCTTGACGCGGCTTCGATCTCGATTAGGTGTCTAAACAAAACCGGATCATGTTGTGTAGTTTCCTACATTTCCATGTGGTTCATGGTATCGTGCGTGAACACGAGTCTCAACTCCCTCTGCATGCCGAGCGTGTCTGACCTCGACGGGCGGTGTGACCGTCCATACAGATGGGGCTTCCAGCGGCCCGCTAGGTAAATGACACTTTATAGAGCTACGGCCCTCGTCGGGCTAGCCGTGTGTCCGGGTGTGTTGGCTGGTCCCCGAACCCTTCACCCTTATCTGTTGTCTCAGGCACAGCCTTTCAGTGAATCAGTAAAGGTCAATGGACTCGAACGACGGAGCCAAACAGTCCTTCGCTCCGCTCTGATGGAGAGCGGCGAGCAGGTTAAAGACCGGGACCGTTGCTCAACAGCGCCGCTCCGCCACCTGAGCAGCCATTTGTGCTGTGGAAATCCCCTGGCTTTGGATCACAGGGATGCCTCCCAGACAGCTGTATAACTCTCCGGGCCTTTTGTCGTGGAGTCCCACGGCATGATGGATGGTGCCGTACGAAATGAAGATGAACCTCTTCCTGTGTGCGAGGGGGGGGGTGGGGGGGGCCTGCGCTTGTTTGTGTGCTCAACAGCACTGCCTCGTCCCCTGTCCTCTTGAAGAGGGTCCAGCCATTTGTCCTGATTTAGTCCAGAGTGGGAACATCAGTACCTCTCCTTCGTGCTGGACAGGGACTGATATTTACCCTCTTAGAGGACGGCTGCAGCCTTCGCCGCGAATCTGTGCTGCAGAACTCCGAGGGGGGCGGCGTACGCGAGACTGAGAGCGGCGCGGCGGCGTGCGGTTGCTTGCATGGGTGCAAGATAAGGAGAAAGGGAAGGAAATGGAGAAAGAGCAATTTAGAGTGTGAGTGAATGTGTGTCTTTGTAGGAAAAAAAAACCACCAAAAAAAAAAAAAAACTGTTGCCTCTCATGGTCGGCACGCACAGAGATAGCCTCTGCCAAAGCACTCCTTCCCACGCAGCTAATGGTCGGGATGTGGAAATGAGGGGTTGGCTGGGATGGAGGAGGCAAGGGATGTGTTAATTGAAAGTTAGGATCACTTTGTGGCCATTACAAGGAAACCTGAGATGTGTTAACGCAACAGAGTTAGCCGGCACCTGCTGTCGCTGCCTAATTGTGTTGGGTCTGCTCATGTCTGTCAGCAGCGAGCTCCCATCATGCTCGGCCTCCACTTACAGCTGTATTATTGCCAGGCTTGACATTACAGCATCAGCCACAGGGGAGAAGGAGCCAGCCTCTGCAACCTCCCTGCCACGGCTCAGATTGATGGGTCCTCAAAAGGCATATAGATCTCATTCATGTATATTTTTTTTGGGGGGGTGGGGGGGCATTTAGGGATATGTCCTTCATCCTGCACACATGATTATTACTGTATATTGGTTTTATTTATACACACTCGGCTATTGAATATACACGTGATTTAGGTAGACATTTCTATGCGGTCATACTGTACATTGGGGGTGATCTGTGTAAGCTATTACATTGATTGATTGGAGAATGCTGTGGGGGGGGTGGGGGGTGGGGGGGAGGAGGAGGAGGAGGAAGAGTCCCGTGTGTTTTAAATTCACCCTCGCTTACATATGCATCAGTCACAGACCGGGGGTGCCGCGCCGACGGCTCGCTGAGGAGGCATACTGTGCTTTTGAGGACCTGCTTGGGGCCGCGATGCATAATCTGATTCGGGCGAGAACAGCCCCCTATTTATTTTTAATTATCCCACTCTAGCATTTAAGAGGTATTGATCCCCGGAAAAGCATTTAGTGACAGGATCACTGTTACCGTTGGCGCCCCCCCCCCCTGATTTGGGAGGGCGCCTCAAAGGACATTTTAATGTCACTGACTTTCTGAGGGAATTTGCTGCACAGTTTTCAATAGGCCAACCTATCAAGAGAAAGGACGTGCTTTATATAGACGGATGCGATGGGGGCAATTTGTTTGGCCCCCGTTGTACCCCGGACTCGGTAAGCCAGCGATATTTAGAAGTCGAGTCTCGTGTCCTGCGATAAACTTGCACACTACGTACGTATCGCTGCACATTGTCGTTCACAGGGAGGCGCGGCCAAGAAAGGGAGCACAGAAACAGGTAAAGAAGGACGGAACAGTCCGGAAAAAGACTACGAGAAGAAGGAGAAAACGGCGGAGGAGGAAAACAAAAAGGGGGCAGAGTCGACGGCACCACTCATACTTCTGCTGATTCCCTAGACGTCAGTCGCTCATCCATCAGCTGATAAACCCCGTACCTTGAGGCTCTTACGTGGCACCTAGCACACCTTTCATCCACCCAGGACTCTCCGTTTCCTCGCGCCCCCACCCCTCCACCCAGAAAATACGTCCCTTTCAAGTGAGACCAACCCCCCCCCCCACCACCACCACCACCACCCCACCCTTCTTCCGCCACCACCCCCCAGATGTTTTGATTAGCAGCGACTCGTATGCCGGTCAGATCCCGGGATTAATGATGGATAATTTGCCTGAGGTTGGCACGGCGCACCGCCACGCTGCCAGCCTTTGGATGCCATATGGGCCGAAGCAGCTGTTTTCATTACTCTCCCTTGCCCAGATGTGTCAAACAGGATGCCGACTTTAATCCGCGGTCTTGCTGGCACTCGGTGGGGGGTGCTTTCTACTACCTTGGCAGCTAATTACTTTAATGTAGCGGAGGACAGAGGCCCTGCGTGTTTTTTAAAGGCCTTTTACAAACAGCTGAATGCCAGCTGTCACCCCCTGTGCACAATGAGGGAAGATGGATCGGTGGCATGCCAGTGTCTGATGAGGTCGGCTGTGGGCACGGGCCCGGCCCGGACTCGGGGCGGTGCGGCCTCCGCTCGGGGGGGGGGGGAACGACGGGAAGGTCGTCCCAAATACGGCGCCTCGGAGTAGAGCAAACGCCGCGTTTTCCCATCCCACCTCCTCCGCGGCGCCCGTGTTTACTCCGTCCGCCCTCCCCCTCTCCCCGCAAGCCACCGCAGGGTTGTTGTTGTTGTTGTTGTTGTTGTTGTTGTGTTTTGTTGCTTTTTCCGCTTGAGCGAAACGAAGTCGTGGATGTGATAATCTGAGCTGCGCAGATCACCGTGCCAAGTCACAGCAAAGACCACACACGGGATAAGCTGGCACAGGGGCGGGGGAGGGGGGTGGGGTGGGGGTGGGGGGGGGGGGACGGCGAGTGAAAACAGAGAGGCCGGCGCTGCCAGGATGTCAGCTGGGTCTTCACGTGGGGTTCCACACACCACGGAACACGTGTTCCAGTTGTCCCCGTTTGTTCCGGTTGTCCCCCGTTTCCCGCCGAGCATCCCCCCCCCCGCTCTATCGCTCCGCCATAAACCCGGAGTTTGTCACAACCTCCACCTCTTTTCTCTCCAGTGTTTAGAGTTTTGTACGACACCGATGTGCTTAAACTGTGTGTAACGTGGGGACACAAGTCAGATATCACCCCCCCACCCCACCCCCCTCCACCCGCCCCTCCCCTCCACCCCACCACCACCACCATCACTGGGACATTGACACATGTCAAAGCGCCTGACGGAGAAAA
>NC_079216.1:63704005-63709178 GCF_029633865.1 Lampris incognitus
ATACTGCCTCTCCATCCACCGTGGGGTCGGGCAGTTTGCTGTCTATTGTGCGTCGGACAGCAAAGCCAAAGGAGGTGAATCAAGTGCAACTGGACTCGGGACATATCCGTGGACGGTAAAGCCAATTTCACAGACACAAAAGTGGGACTGGAACAAGTGGCGCGCCTCAGAAAGTGAGACGGGCTGAGAAATTGTCCACCGACGAGTTGGTACGAGGGAAGAGTCAAACCGGCGTCCCTCCGCTTCTGGGAAATCAGCGTAGGGGTCGTGGTCTCTCGCCACTCCGTGTGCACTTTACTACGGAGGTGGAGTTCGAAGATGCCAAAAATCAATCATTTGGTTTCAATTACAGTGATGATTGCCAGCTAGTCTCTGAAACTCACAGCGGCAAACCCGGTATCTCGGGTCCTTCTTGGCGGAAGGCAGGAATATAGTGTTTTTTTACCGTATGGTTCGCTCGGCGGAGGCTGCTTGTCGGCTCTCTGCACTGTGTGTCTTTCTGAGACGGGGGCCAGGTCGCGACCTTGCTCTCATATACTGCTGGTGAGTGGCCGCGTCCCAGCTCTTAAGCAACACTATATGATTAAGATCAATCCGCCTTTTAGAGCTGTTGGGAGGACGGGGATCTCAGCTGACCCTGCGTAAACGCAGTTGTCGCAGAGGGTGACGTGGTTGTAAATGAGGGTCACGGTTCAGGTGCCGGAGGTCGCCGAGGTTGGCCCTCTTTGTGCAAGAGGGCGCCCGGGTGCCTGCCGCCTCTTCGACCCTCGGATGCTGAACGCGCATTCGATTGCGCGGGGGGCCGATAATGTAAAGCGCTCAAAGGCAACACAGGGGTCACCTCTGGGGCCCGTTGAGATGTGAAAGGTGACAGGCTGCAGGATCTGAGCCAATAAAACTCAAAGAGCATCTGTCAGACGTCTCGGACAGGAGTGTTTGCTCAGCGATCGCGAGGCGCTCTTAAAGAGACACCGGGGCTTTGTGGACGGACAGGTGGGTCTCGCCGCAACTTCAGCACGGCGCTCGGGCCAGATCCCCGAGGCCGTGAGTGGCGCGGCGGCGTGTCCCACATTAGCTCGACCGCAGCTCGCTGAAACGGACTCGCCTGAGCAGGACGAAACCCTCAGGGCGCCACGCCACGCCGCGCCGCGCCACGCCGCGGGCTTCGTCGGACAAAGATCCGCCGATGGCTGCATTCTGTCCACGCACCCAAGCTGTAAGGGCAAATACAGTACCCCGGGGGAGGGGGGGTGGGAGGGTTGTGGGAGTCATTGATAGGCTTTGGCTGTGTATGTGTACGTCTCGCCTCCTTTAATCAGGTTTCCCCAACAGCAAACACTGGGCGCCAAGTGAAGCGTTTCAGGCAGCGGGGCCTTTCAGCCGGGACAAAAGGTGGGAGAAGCGGCGGGACCCGAGGCCGGGCCCTCTCATTCTGTGAATGCCTCTCAGTTCTCCAGCGGAGCTCAAAAGGCCTTTGCCCTTCCAGCTGTAAAATTGGCTGACAGGGAGCCTCTAAAGTCCCCCCCCCCCCCCCAAGTCCTGCGAGTCCACGCCGAACCGCGGCATTCACCCAGGCTGATCGTGGCAACCGGGCTTTATGGCGAGCAGCTCACACACGGGAGGGTTCCCGGAGACAAATCCGTGCACAAAAAAACCCCACTTAAACGTTGTTTTTATACGTAAAAACAACAGCAATGTGAAGAAAGTTAGCCGTTCATCACAAGCAAGCGTAGGATCACCAGTGTGTGTGCGTATCTATCAGCAATAGAAATGAATTTCATTCGTTTACCTTTATTTAACCAGGTTAGTCCCACTGAGATGAGAGACCTGGCCCAGACTGGCAGCAGTACACCAGCCTCAGCACACACCCGCATGAAGACGACAGAACGGCTCCAAGTGCAGGACGGCGTAAAAATGGAGGGAAAAGATTCAAACCCGTTATCAACATTTACCGTTTCCAAGAGACTCAGATTCCACAGACTTAACCGGACCTTCGCATTCGGTAGAGCCACCAAGTCCTGGAGTTTGAGTCTATTCTGCAGGCTATTCCGGGCAGATGGCGCAGAAAACATGAAGGCCTTCTTGCCCAGCTCCATCCCAGCTTTAGCACCGGTCATTTGCTCCTGACTGGGACATTTAAAAGTCCTACTCTCAAAGGTTTGCAAAGACAAATGACGCTTAGCTGACCATTAACTGACAAATTACATGGAAATGATACTCATGATACGTCATGATACAGGAGACAGTTCAATACAAAACACATACTACTTTTTTCTCCAACAGAATAAACCACCCAAGTGGGTACGGGATGAGATGGGGACAAGATATTTTCTTTATGCAGACTAAGGAGAATCAGTCATAACATGCCAAAGGGTAATTTGGTCACAATATTTTATGACATTTTTTTTTTATTTTGGTTGGGAGGGGGGGGTCAGGTTTTCAAGATAAATCCTTTGGGCTGGGGATAAAACGACTAGTGGTGCAAAAGTGTTTGTTTATACGCTAAAATATAAGCGGCTAGCTGCATCAAGGCTTCAAGACGTCCATAGGTGACCCTCTTAGGTGAGCATCTCGGCCGACTGATTACATTTAGCTTGACAAAAACAAACCCATTTGCCTCATCTGCTCCCCTACTGCCGCGGACGACGTCAGGAAAGGCACGCCACAGCACAGCCTCTGAAACGGACGCCAAGAGGGTAAAGAAAAAAAATTACAGCAAAAATGACGGACCGATGAGGACGGGGTGGCGGCCTTTCGCCTCCCTTCGCAAATGTACAGTATGAAATTGCTTAACAACAGGGTCGCGGCACGGGCACGCAAGGACGCTTTGAGGAGGACAGGGGAGGCGACGGGCGGGCGACAGGGAGCACAACAGTCAGGGGCCCGGCGCCATTGTTTACATGATTCCTGGGACCAGCTTTTCATCACGGCCAGACCCGCTCTCTATCAGGAAAAGAGAGGAAGGATTGTAACTTTGGCCCTATTGTTTAACAGCTCCCAAAGACGGAGGACACAGAAATTATTCTGAAGAGCAGGAGGCGCACGGCGGAAAGTGACCTTTAACTGCACTTCCTTAGCTGAATCTCATCCAATTAGAGCACTGTATATTTTCCCTAATAGCGGCTGATGAGGCAGGGCGTATGAGCGAGCACGCCCGGCCGACGTTGCTATGCAGCGAGATGGCTGCTTAGCGCCGGAGCAGCGCTGGGGAATAAGTGAGCAGAGAGCTTTAATTTGATAGGGTTAGAATCCTGCAGGCTCCGGGGTCGCGGGTCACCAGGAGCTCGTCTCACACTGAATATGAAGAAATCAGAAGTAAATTGCTTACATCTGCTGCCGGTGGCTGCGAAGGCCGTGATTGGCTCCCAGAGGTGTGCACCACCTCACGCGGGCAGCGGAAGGGGGCCTCGGTTGCAAAGACGGCTTGTAATTGGAGTAATTCTGCATTAATAGATGTAAAAAAAAAAAAAATCCTCTAAGCAGCTGGTTTGAAAAGCGGCGCCTTTGCGAAACGCTTCGGGATCAACGGGGTGTTTTCTCTTCTCCGAACGTCTTCGCTTTTGTGACAACAGCCTCCTACAAATGCTGTGTCACGCCGACGAAGGCGGCGGTGGCGGCGTCCCTTTGTGGGCGCTCGTCTGACACGGGAAACCGACGAGCGCGGCAGACGCGGAGGGCCACGCGAACATTTCTTCCCCCCCTTGTCATTGCCCAAAGCCACGAATGAGGAGCAACAGCTTGTGGTAGGACGGAGGTGCAAAGGTCAAAAGTATGAAATGATGCATCTGTACCCCCCCCCCCCCCGTCTCCATCCTGTCCATCTATAGAGGCTATATTAGAGCATCTACCTCCCTACTGCCTTACATCTGAGGTTAAACATGCTCCGTCCGCACTGAGATCCGCATCGCTCGTTAATTTTGATTACTGTTGAGCTGTTTTGCCAAGCTACGTATACTGTACATTTTCTCTTGTGAACATGACACTGTCTGGCGGTTTGTGTTTCTCATCACAGCCCCTACTTTGGGACTGTGTCCAACAGAAAATGAGACAGGCTGTGAATTATCACAAATGCTCTGGCAAATGACACTTCATTGGAAGGTCTTTGTCACCAATTATGTGTCTATTAAGAAACAGTCAATCAGTCAATGTGCAAATAGCTAACCCTCCAAGGACCAGCCATTGACAGAATGCTATCAATAGTCCATCTGATATGATTTAGCTGTGGAGAAACTATGGGCTCACCGTCGAGGCTCGACAACCCTGCAGCGAGGTAACGCTCGCTCCGGCTGGCCTGTTGACCAACGTTTATTTTAAGCACACTTTTAAACGAAACTACGTATTATCGGCACCCGCTTTCGAAGCCGCTCGCTGCAACCCGCGAGCCTGTTTGATCACCGGTACACTGGGTTCCCAGCCATTTCTGCGCTTTGCAAAATTGAAAACCTCCACGTTAAGTGCAGACTAGCACACGTCCGTTGCGCAGCCCCAGCAGAAATGCACCACTCTTCCTTTGTCATCGTGTCCTACGGCGACTCGTGCACCCGCTACATTTGACTAAACAAAAAACACAAATTGGATGTCTGCGAGACTAATTTGATTTCCCAAAATGCTGAAACCGAGACCCTGTTAGTTACCTAGAATGATGGACACTAATATTGTGTTTTCACTCCGTCACTGCAGTTCCACTCGCTATCTCGTCCCAATCAAAACAACTGCTTCCCAAACGTTATTACATTACGTTGCCATTTTGAGACAAATGACTGCAAAATGGCTCTGTCACATCACCGAAGCCCATGCACAAACACATTACAATTACTGGCTTACTCTGGTTTCACCGAGGCCCATCGCCTGAGTCAAGTAACTTACACACTTGAGATAATGGGTTGTGTGAGAAGACCGTCTCCTTGGATGTCCGCCTCTCAACCAAATACCAAAGCGGAATATAAATAGGGCTGCTTTTTTTTTTCCTTCTTTAATTTTTTTTTATTAGAATTATCTCAATAAGCCAAGAATCTTCCCCCCCCTTTTTCCCCCAAAAGATTGTTTGTTTATAATTCTGCATATATGTTTTATTTTTAGCAGGCATTACACTGCCGTGACAGCCGTCAACGGACTTGCGGAAACGAGAAGAAGAAGAAGAAAGAAGAAGAAGGCACATCTGCATCACATGGAT